>NW_027035246.1:0-9985 GCF_034236695.1 Oncorhynchus nerka | reverse complement strand
TGTGTGTGTGTCTGTGTGTCTGTGTGTGTGTCTGTGTGTGTGTGTGTGTGTGTCTGTGTGTGTGTGTGTGTGTGTGTGTGTGTGTGTGTGTGTGTGTGTGTGTGTCTGTGTGTGTGTCTGTGTGTGTCTGTGTGTGTCTGTGTGTGTGTCTGTGTGTGTGTGTGTGTCTGTGTGTGTGTGTGTGTGTGTGTGTGTGTGTGTGTGTGTGTGTGTCTGTGTGTGTGTGTGTGTCTGTGTGTGTGTCTGTGTCTGTGTCTGTGTCTGTGTCTGTGTGTGTGTGTGTGTGTGTGTGTGTGTGTGTGTCTGTGTCTGTGTCTGTGTCTGTGTGTGTGTGTGTGTGTGTGTGTGTGTGTGTGTGTGTGTGTGTGTGTGTGTGTGTCGTAATGATGAAGTATGTTGTTCTCGTACACCTTCATGTGTAATTAATGTTTGAGGGAAAGAGTCACACGGCAACACAGCAAGAGAGGCATTCAGACGACAGGTTACAGTCGTTAAGAAATCAGAAATGAGTTACTGCGGAGTGTCTAGAGAGGAGGGGGGGCTCTCGTTTGGAGAAGTAAGTCTACATTACTGAACAATAATACAATGAGAATCCCAAGCTGCTCCTCTCCACGGTCTGATAGAAGTAGTCACTAGTCACGTCTTTAAAATAACAATAATACTGGTGTTGGAAATTTAATTCAGTGAGATTACTGGTTCTGTTGGCCTGGTTCTGTTGGCCTGGTCTGTTGGCCTGTTTCTGTTGGCCTGGTTCTGTTGGCCTGGTTCTGTTGGCCTGGTTCTGTTGGCCTGGTACTGTTGGCCTGGTTCTGTTGGCCTGGTTCTGTTGGCCTGGATCATGCTGGGTTATGTTGGCCTGGTACTGTTGGCCTGGTTCTGTTGGCCTGGTACTGTTCGCACTGGTGCTGTGGCCTGCTACTGTTGGCCTGGTACTGTTGGCCTGGTACATGTTGGCCTGTACTGTACAAGTACTAGCAGCCTGCAGTACTGTTGGCCTGGTTCTGTTGGCCTGGATACTGTTGGCCTGGTACTGTTGGCCTGGTTATGTCGGGCCATGTCGGCCTGGTACTGTTGGCCTGGTACTGTTGGCCTGGTACTGTTGGCCCTGGATTCTGTTGGCCTGGTACTGTTGCCTGGTTCTGTTGGCCTGGTACTGTTGACCTGGTTCTGTTGGCCTGGTACTGTTGGCTGGTCTGTTGGCCTGGTCTGTTGGGTCATGTTGGCCTGGTTCTGTTGGCCTGGTTCTGTTGGCCTGGTACTGTTGGCCTGGTCTGTGGCTGGCACTGTGGTACTGCTGGCCTGGTTCTGTTGGCCTGGTTCTGTTGGCCTGGTTCTGTTTGAAACCAGTGTGGTTGTGATGAGCCTGAGATGCTCCTGTCAGAGTGGTTGGGATGTCCGTAGAGGTACTCAGTCAGGGGGGAGAGGGAGGGAGGGAAGAAAGAGAGGGAGAGAGAGAGAGAGAGAGGGGAGAGAGAGAGAGAGAAGGGAGAGAGAGAAAGAGGGAGAGAGAGAGAAAGAGGAGGGAGAGAGGAGAGAGGGAGGGAATGAGAGGTGAGAGGGAGGAGAGAAGGAGAGGGGAGGGGAGAGAGAAAGAGATTGAAGCGAGAGATGTCAGGATGTCCGTAGAGGTAGTCAGTCAGAGGGAGAGAGAGAGACATGAGAGAGAGAGAGGTTGCAGCTCTCCTGTCTGTCAGCGAGGATGGATGAAGTGTAGCAGAGATGGTTGACAGACACTAACAGCTCCTCTGCTTCAGGCTGACCCTGCTGCTAACTACACAAACTAGCTGCGTCTGAAAACAAGTGCTCCAACTTTTTCTGACAGCGTTTCTCTGTCATTAACCAACATCACACAGCTTCCACAGTAATAAATAATTGAACCACAGACAGAGTATGTTTAAGTCTTAGATCACCTTAGAAGTGTGAAACTTTTTCCCTGGGAACTTTTTCATATTACTGCCTTAATGTAATTCACTCAACAAAGATCATTTTTCCCTGGTAGGATTGTCATCTATTGTAGCTCTGTCTAGTGGTAATGTAGGCGTTGTCAGGACAACAACCTACAGTAAAGTAGTAATGTAGTCGTTGTCAGGACAACAAACCACAGTAAATGTTGTATGTTTTCTTGCATACACATTTTATTTACATATTTTAATTGAAAACGGTGAATCAACTCAGTAGAGTCTGTGGTAATACATTACACTACCATCTGATCCAGGGTCTGCTCCTACACTGGGCTTTATACAGTCATACATTACATTACATTACCATCTGATCCAGGGTCTGCTCCTACACTGGGCTTTATACAGTCATACATTACATTACCATCTGATCCGGGGTCTGCTCCTACACTGGGCTTTATACAGTCATACATTACATTACCATCTGATCCGGGGTCTGCTCCTACACTGGGCTTTATACAGTCATACATTACACTACCATCTGATCCAGGGTCTGCTCCTACACTGGGCTTTATACAGTCATACATTACATTACCATCTGATCCGGGGTCTGCTCCTACACTGGGCTTTATACAGTCATACATTACATTACACTACCATCTGATCCAGGGTCTGCTCCTACACTGGGCTTTATACAGTCATACATTACACTACCATCTGATCCAGGGTCTGCTCCTACACTGGGCTTTATACAGTCATACATTACACTACCATCTGATCCAGGGTCTGCTCCTACACTGGGCTTTATACAGTCATACATTACACTACCATCTGATCCAGGGTCTGCTCCTACACTGGGCTTTATACAGTCATACATTACACTACCATCTGATCCGGGGTCTGCTCCTACACTGGGCTTTATACAGTCATACATTACACTACCATCTGATCCGGGGTCTGCTCCTACACTGGGCTTTATACAGTCATACATTACATTACCATCTGATCCAGGGTCTGCTCCTACACTGGGCTTTATACAGTCATACATTACATTACCATCTGATCCAGGGTCTGCTCCTACACTGGGCTTTATACAGTCATACATTACACTACCATCTGATCCAGGGTCTGCTCCTACACTGGGCTTTATACAGTCATACATTACATTACCATCTGATCCAGGGTCTGCTCCTACACTGGGCTTATACAGTCATACATTACATTACATTACCATCTGGATCCAGGTCTGCTCCTGCCACCGCTTTATACAGCCGTTGTTACTACATTACACTACCATCTGATCCAGGGTCTGCTCCTACACTGGGCTTTACAAGGTCAAGTTATCACATTACACTACCATCTGATCCAGGGTCTGCTCCTACACTGGGCTTTATACAGTCATACATTACATTACACTACCATCTGATCCAGGGTCTGCTCCTACACTGGGCTTTATACAGTCATACATTACATTACACTACCATCTGATCCAGGGTCTGCTCCTACACTGGGCTTTATACAGTCATACATTACATTACCATCTGATCCAGGGTCTGCTCCTACACTGGGCTTTATACAGTCATGCATTACATTACCATCTGATCCAGGGTCTGCTCCTACACTGGGCTTTATACAGTCATACATTACACTACCATCTGATCCGGGGTCTGCTCCTACACTGGGCTTTATACAGTCATACATTACATTACACTACCATCTGATCCAGGGTCTGCTCCTACACTGGGCTTTATACAGTCATACATTACACTACCATCTGATCCAGGGTCTGCTCCTACACTGGGCTTTATACAGTCAAACATTACATTACCATCTGATCCGGGGTCTGCTCCTACACTGGGCTTTATACAGTCATACATTACACTATCATCTGATCCAGGGTCTGCTCTCTTCTTGGTCCTCAGGGCCTGTCAGTGTTGTGGCATGGAGACACATCCTTCACGTCTCTTGGGAATACTAGGGGTTTGATCCACTTATAGCCACTACTGCTGGTCGATATTTCACATTTCAGATCAGAGACCCCTGGAGTAGAGGTCTGGGGACCAGAGGAGACCAGGGTACTAGTCTATAAGACCAGAGTAGAGGTCTGGGGACCAGGGTACTAGTCTATATGACCAGAGTAGAGGTCTGGGGACCAGAGGAGACCAGGGTACTAGTCTATAAGACCAGAGTAGAGGTCTGGGGACCAGGGTACTAGTCTATATGACCAGAGTAGAGGTATGGGGACCAGAGGAGACCAGGGTACTAGTCTATATGACCAGAGTAGAGGTCTGGGGACCAGGGTACTAGTCTATATGACCAGAGTAGAGGTCTGGAGACCAGGGTAATAGTCTATATGACCAGAGTAGAGGTCTGGGGACCAGAGGAGACCAGGGTACTAGTCTATAAGACCAGAGTAGAGGTCTGGGGACCAGGGTACTAGTCTATAAGACCAGAGTAGAGGTCTGGGGACCAGGGTACTAGTCTATGAGACCAGAGTAGAGGTCTGGGGACCAGGGGAGACCAGGGTACTAGTCTATAAGACCAGAGTAGAGGTCTGGGGACCAGGGTACTAGTCTATGAGACCAGAGTAGAGGTCTGGGGACCAGGGGAGACCAGGGTACTAGTCTATATGACCAGAGTAGAGGTCTGGGGACCAGGGTACTAGTCTATATGACCAGAGTAGAGGTCTGGGGACCAGGGTACTAGTCTATAAGACCAGAGTAGAGGTCTGGGGACCAGGGGAGACCAGGGTACTAGTCTATATGACCAGAGTAGAGGTCTGGGGACCAGGGAATACCAGGGTACTAGTCTATATGACCAGAGTAGAGGTCTGGGGACCAGAGGAGACCAGGGTACTAGTCTATATGACCAGAGTAGAGGTCTGGGGACCAGGGGAGACCAGGGTACTAGTCTATAAGACCAGAGTAGAGGTCTGGGGACCAGGGGAGACCAGGGTACTAGTCTATAAGACCAGAGTAGAGGTCTGGGGACCAGAGGAGACCAGGGTACTAGTCTATATGACCAGAGTAGAGGTATGGGGACCAGGGTACTAGTCTATAAGACCAGAGTAGAGGTCTGGGGACCAGAGGAGACCAGGGTACTAGTCTATAAGACCAGAGTAGAGGTCTGGGGACCAGGGGAGACCAGGGTACTAGTCTATAAGACCAGAGTAGAGGTCTGGAGACCAGGGGGGACCAGGGTACTAGTCTATAAGACCAGAGTAGAGGTCTGGGGACCAGGGTACTAGTCTATATGACCAGAGTAGAGGTCTGGGGACCAGGGGAGACCAGGGTACTAGTCTATGAGACCAGAGTAGAGGTCTGGGGACCAGGGGAGACCAGGGTACTAGTCTATATGACCAGAGTAGAGGTCTGGGGACCAGGGTAATAGTCTATATGACCAGAGTAGAGGTCTGGGGACCAGGGGAGACCAGGGTACTAGTCTATATGACCAGAGTAGAGGTCTGGGGACCAGGGTACTAGTCTATAAGACCAGAGTAGAGGTCTGGGGACCAGGGTACTAGTCTATATGACCAGAGTAGAGGTCTGGGGACCAGAGGAGACCAGGGTACTAGTCTATATGACCAGAGTAGAGGTCTGGGGACCAGGGTACTAGTCTATAAGACCAGAGTAGAGGTCTGGGGACCAGGGTTGACCAGGGTACTAGTCTATAAGACCAGAGTAGAGGTCTGGGGACCAGGGGAGACCAGGGTACTAGTCTATAAGACCAGAGTAGAGGTCTGGGGACCAGGGAAGACCAGGGTACTAGTCTATATGACCAGAGTAGAGGTCTGGGGACCAGGGAAGACCAGGGTACTAGTCTATATGACCAGAGTAGAGGTCTGGGGACCAGGAGACAGGTGCTGATCTGACCAGAGTGAGGAGTCTGGGACAGTCTAGTCTATGTTAGGCAGAGGTCTGGGGACCAGGGAAGACCAGGGCACTAGTCTATATGACCAGAGTAGAGGTCAGGGACCAGGGAAGACCAGGGTACTAGTCTATAAGACCAGAGTAGAGGTCTGGGGACCAGGTACTAGTCTATATGACCAGAGTAGAGGTCTGGGACCAGGAGACCAGAAGGGGGAGTAGGGTGTTGAGAGGAGGCTGCAGGCCAGAGGGGGAGTAGGTGTTGAGAGGGGCTGTGGGAGAAACACGAGGAAGGAGGAGAGTAGACTTCCTGTAGTCAGACCCACAGATTTCTGGTTACAGCCACCCTCTGACAGGGGTTAAATGGGGAGACAGGATGATGGGAGAGTGGGAGAGGGACCCATCTGTTCTCTCTGGAGGCCAGGGTCATGTTAAGCTGACATCTTTAATGCCCATTCTAATCCTACACATTTCTTTCTGATCTTTGCAAATTGGGGAGGGACTGTCCTTGAATAAATGAATGTATTTGTGCTTCTATGAGACTGAAGCCTGTATGGACAGAACGTTTCTGATCTTTACAATTGGAGAGGGGGGCTGTCCTGAATAAATGAATGTGTTGTGCTTCTATGAGACTGACCTGTATGTTATCATTTGGTCACGGATGGTCTATTTCTGCCTGCCTCATTGTTACTCTGTGAGACTAGATCATTGCTGGCCATGTGACGCCTTCATTGACAACTATAATTAATGGTTCGGTTTGTAAATCACTATTTAGTATTTTTACTGTTTGGTGGGGGGCTGGGGGGGGGGCCGAAACAGACTCTGTTTACTCCATCCTAGTCTTCTTGAACTGACAGGGGGTTTAGACAGACCCTGTTTACTCCATCCTAGTCTTCTGAACTGAAGACAGACCCTGTTTACTCCATCCTAGTCTTAACTGACAGACAGACCCTGTTTACTCCATCCTAGTCTTCTGAACTGACAGGGGGGAGTTTACTGACATCCTAGTCTTCTGAACTGACAGGGGGTTTAGACAGACCCTCCATCCTAGTCTTCTGAACTGACGGGGGTTTAGACAGACCCTCTCCATCCTAGTCTTCTGGGGGTTTAACTGAACTGACTCCATCCTAGGGGGGGTTTAGACAGACCCTGTTTACTCCATCCTAGTCTTCTGAACTGACAGGGGGTTTAGACAGACCCTGTTTACTCCATCCTTAGTCTTCTGAACTGACAGGGGTTTAGACAGACCCTGTTTACTCCATCCTAGTCTTCTGAACTGACAGGGGGTTTAGACAGACCCTGTTTACTCCATCCCAGTCTTCTGAACTGACAGGGGTTTAGACAGACCCCGTTTACTCCATCCTAGTCTTCTGAACTGACGGGGTTTAGACAGACCCTGTTTACTCCATCCTAGTCTTCTGAACTGATTTAGACCCCTGTTTACTCCATCCTAGTCTTCTGAACTGACAGGGGTTTAGACAGACCCTGTTTATCCCTTTACTCCATTTCAGACAGACATTTACATTTAACTGACATTTAGTCTTCTGAACTGACAGGGTTTAGACAGACCCTGACCCTGTTTACTCCATCCTAGTCTTCTGAACTGACAGGGGGTTTACACTGTTTGTCCAGGAGTCAACCTAGTCTTTATCCCTCCCAACATGAGGCCTAATATATACTGGGCTAGAGAAATACAACTGCTTTGTTTCCACGGTTGTTTGACCATGGTCTCAAAATCTTGCTTTACAAAGTCTTAGGAATGTGAAAAGAAATGTGTCCCTGTAAAAATATATATATATATATATATAAATATATAGATATAAAACATTCCTTTACCAGCCAGCTTGAATCATTTCTGTTTTCTTCCATTTGTTCCATTTTTCCCTCTGGCTGTCCTAAAACCAATGAAAATAGACCCGTTTCTCCCTCTAGAAACCTGGGTTAAGGCAAGACAACAGCAGTAGCATCATTGATCTCCTGAATCCCAGCAGCTTGGCACGTCAAGGCCAGACGCCACTACAACCAGCAGCACAGGCTTTGTGACACCGTGTGTCTTAGTGGTTAAGATAGAGAGGGAGCTAGGGAGGGAGGGAGGGAGGGAGGGAGAGAGGGAGGGGATGGAGAGAGGGAGGGAGCTAGAGAGGAGGGATGGAGAGAGGAAGCTAGAGAGGGAGAGAGGAAGCTAGAGAGGAGGGAGGGAGCTAGGGAGGGAGGAGAGAGGGGAGGGGGAGGAAGAGAGGGAGGGAGAGGGAGTGAGAGGGAGGGAGGGAGGATCTGTGTGGAGAACAGGTAATGTTGATACAAGCCGTTGTCTCCCTCTCCTCTCTTTCATTCTTCCAGAACTTGGAAACAGGGGAGGGAGAGAGGAGAGAGGAGGGAGAGAGAGAGAGAGGGAGGGAGGGAGGATCTGTGTGGAGAACAGGTAATGTTGATACAGACGTTGTCTCCCTCTCCTCTCTTTCATTCTTCCAGAACTTGGAAACAGGCACGATACCACCATGTCAAAGTGTTAGCACTGCCTGCTCTTAGATGTGTGTGTGAAAGAGCTGTCTGTGTGTGAGCTGTAGTTTGGCATAGCTGTGTGTGTGTGAGCTGTAGTTTGGCATAGCTGTCTGAACTCACCCGGACACACAGCTCATCAGGGGAAAAGGAAAGCTGAGAACTCAAAGAAGCCCTGAGCATCTCAGCTAAACAGTCAGCCAGCAACAGAGGAATTCAGTCAGCCAGCAACAGAGGAATTCAGTCAGTCAGCCCAGCCAGCCAGCCAGTCAGTCAGCCAGTCTAGTCAGTCAGCCAGCCAGCCAGCCAGCCAGTCACACTAAGGAATGGAAGCCTGCCATCCTGCACTGTGCTTCTCTCCTCTCAGATTCACTTCACAGCAAATACAACAAGCAGAAGGAGACGTACGGAGAACCAGAACCATTGATCATGTCTGAAAGGAAAGCAGTTGTCCACCTCGGCACTCACATCAAAAGAGCCCTTGATGAGGGAGGGGGAGGGGGGCGACGACCAACTATACCACTCCAAAGAGGGAGGGAGGAGAGGGGGCGACAACCAACTATACCACTCTAAAGAGGGAGGGGAGGGAGGGGGGAGGGGGAACAACCAACTATACCACTCCAAAGAGGGAGGGAGGGAGGAGGGAGGACAACCAACTATACCACTCCAAAGAGGGAGGGAGGGAGGGGGGCGACAACCAACTATACCACTCCAAAGAGGGAGGGGAGGAGGGGCGACAACCAACTATACCACTCCAAAGAGGGAGGGAGGGAGGGGGGAACAACCAACTATACCACTCCAAAGAGGGAGGGGAGGGAGGGAGGGAGGGGGGACAACCAACTATACCACTCCAAAGAGGGAGGGAGGGAGGGAGCGACAACCAACTATACCACTCTAAAGAGGAGGAGGGAGGGGGAACAACCAACTATACCACTCCAAAGAGGGAGGGAGGGAGGGAGGACGACAACCAACTATACCACTCTAAAGAGGGGGAGGGAGGGAGGGGGGGACAACCAACTATACCACTCCAAAGAGGGAGGGGAGGGGGACGACAACCAACTATACCACTCTAAAGAGGGAGGGGAGGGAGGGGGGCGAACAACCAACTATACCACTCCAAAGAGGGGAGGGAGGGAGGGAGGGGGGAGACAACCAACTATACCACTCCAAAGAGGGAGGGAGGGAGGGGGGCGACAACCAACTATACCACTCCAAAGAGGGAGGGAGGAGGGGAGGGACAACCAACTATACCACTCCAAAGAGGGAGGGAGGGAGGGGACGACAACCAACTATACCACTCTAAAGAGGGAGGGAGGGAGGGGAGGGACAACCAACTATACCACTCCAAAGAGGGAGGAGAGGGAGGGGGGACAACCAACTATACCACTCTAAAGAGGGAGGGAGGGAGGGGAGGGACGACAACCAACTATACCACTCCAAAGAGGGAGGGAGGAGGGGGACAACCAACTATACCACTCCAAAGAGGGGAGGAGAGGGGAGGGAGGGGCGACAACCAACTATACCACTCCAAAGAGGGAGGGAGGGAGGGGAGGACAACCAACTATACCACTCCAAGAGAGGAGGGGAGGGAGGGGGCGACAACCAACTATACCACTCCAAAGAGGGAGGGAGGGAGGGGAGGGACAACCAACTATACCACTCCAAAGAGGGAGGGGAGGGAGGGAGGGAGGACAACCAACTATACCACTCCAAAGAGGGAGG
>NW_027035245.1:0-9985 GCF_034236695.1 Oncorhynchus nerka | reverse complement strand
CGGCCGCCCAACAACCTGCCCGCTTGACCCTATCCCCTCCTCTCTTCTCCAGACCATCTCCGGTGACCTTCTCCCTTACCTCACCTCGCTCATCAACTCATCCCTGACCGCTGGCTACGTCCCTCCCGTCTTCAAGAGAGCGAGAGTTGCACCCCTTCTGAAAAAACCTACACTCGATCCCTCCGATGTCAACAACTACAGACCAGTATCCCTTCTTTCTTTCTCTCCAAAACTCAGACGTGCCGTCCTTGGCCAGCTCTCCTTCTATCTCTCTCAGAATGACCTTCTTGATCCAAATCGGTCAGGTTTCAAGACTAGTCATTCAACTGAGACTGCTCTTCTCTGTATCACGGAGGCCCTCCGCACTGCTAAAGCTAACTCTCTCTCTGCTCTCATCCTTCCCAGACTCTATCGGCTGCCTTGATACTGTGAACCATCAGATCCTCCTCTCCACCCTCTCCGGGGTTGGGCATCTCATTGGCCACGCTTGGATTGCGTCCCTGCCTGACAGGTCGCTCCTACCAGGTGGCGTGGCGATCTGTCTCCTCACCACGTGCTCACCACTGGTGTCCCCCAGGGCTCTGTTCTAGGCCCTCTCCTGTTCTCGCTATACACCAAGTCACTTGGCTCTGTCATAACCTCACATGGTCTCTCCTATCATTGCTATGCAGACGACACACAATTAATCTTCTCCTTTTCCCCCTTCTGATGACCAGGTGGCGAATCGCATCTCTGCATGTCTGGCAGACATATCAGTGTGTGGATGGGATCATCACCTCAAGCTGAACCTCGGCAAGACGGAGCTGCTCTTCCTCCGGGGAAGGACTGCCCGTTCTGATCTCGCCATCACGGTTGACAACTCCATTGTGTCCTCGTCCCAGAGCGCTAAGAACGCTGGCGTGATCTGGACAACACCCTGTCGTTCTCAAATAACATCAAGGCGGTGGCCCGTTCCTGTAGGTTCATGCTCTACAACATCCGCAGAATACGACCCTGCCTCACACAGGAAGCAGCGCAGGTCCTAAATCAGGCACTTGTCATCTCCCGTCTGGTTGCATGCAGCTCGCTGGTAGCTGGGCTCCCTGCCTGTGCCATTAAACCCTACAACTCATCCAGAACGCCGCAGCCCGTCTGGTGTTCAACCTTCCCAAGTTCTCTCACGTCACCGCTCCTCCGCTCTCTCCACTGGCTGGTTGAAGCTCGCATCAGCTACAAGACCATGGTGCTTGCCCCTCTCACGGAGCTGTGGGGGAGCGGCCCTCACTACCTCCGGAGGCTCTGATCAGGCCCTACACCCAAACAAGGGCACTGCGTTCATCCACCTCTGGCCTGCTCGCCTCCTACCGCGAGAGAGAGGTACGGTTCCGGCTCAGCCCAGTCAAAACTGACCCAGCTGCTCTGGCCCCCAATGGTGGAACAAACTCCTCACGGCCAGGGACAGCGGAGTCAATCACCACCTTCCGGAACACCTGAACCCTCTCCTCTTTAAGAATACCTAGGATAGGATAAAGTAATCCTTCTCCCCTCCCCCCTTAAAGACCTAGATGCACTATTGTAAGTGGCTGTTCCACTGGGTGTCATAATTGAAAGCACCAATTTGTAAGTAAACCTCTGGATAAGAGCGTCTGCTAAATGACTTAAATGTAAATGTACTATACATCTCCAATCATGACATATTTGACAAATATCCACTTTTTTTACATAATTAACCCCTTTTCTAGGAAGGCACAAAACTACCTATACTTCCATTCCTTTTTCAAACCCCGGTACAGTGTGCCTTCCAGTCGGAAATATCGTGACACTTGTGGGGGTCGTAGAGTGAAAGTCTCCCTTTTACAGTGGGGTCACATTAGTTTGTAGCCCAAACAGTTCGGATGCTACAGCTGTATTCATGAAATCCCAATTTTGGGATGTCTCATGGTCTCACAAATCACTTAGCTCGGCTACCTTCCACCGGAGCCATCATAGGCGGATGTGTTGGATTGAGACGGAGCCATGCACGCCCACGCATACTGTATCTATCGCAACGCATTCTGATGTTTTTAAAAAAAATTATGTTACTTATTTTGGCGCACCAGTGCACTAGGGTGATTTATACAGGATGCACAACCCCCACCTAGCATCAACCAATCATGTCAATATAGAGCTATGTGGAGCTCTCCGCATTGTACAAAAATTGGGAGGTGCACGACATACGTCATAATGAGCTTGATTTGGCCTCTGCAAGCCTCTGTAGGCTCCGTAATTCATCACACCCTCTGTACGGAGTCTGGACCCTAATTTCTGGATCAAACATATTGGCTTTAAGTGTGCTTGCAGTGTGAGACCATCTCCTCCTTCTCCATGGGCACGCCTTCCCCAACTGTATGCACTTTTTAATTGTTCTTGAAAGCTGATATTAATCTAACTATTGGATGGCTTGTTGTTTGAGCAATAGTGGAGATCGCTCCAATTATTTGTTATTTATGGTGAGTATTGAGAGCATTGCTGCTTGCTGCTACAAAAATAAAACTGTCTATTGCAATCTCACCTTGTAATTTACAAGCTCCACCACTGATTTGAAAGTGCCTGTGCTTTTTTATTATATTTTTTTATCTGAGGACTTCACCTTGTTAAAAGGTGGCATAGTGGCTACAACCTTCTCCCTATCACAATAAGAACGGCATTCATGTCCGCTTTGGTTTCTGGATTATTTTCGATCATCTCATTGCCACCAGGTTCATGATGTATTCTTTATCTTTTTTTATTTCAAAAGTACTGTCTGCTTACAGCTCTTTCATTACTGTTGGATAGTCTTCTGACTGAAGATACCCTTTTCAGGCCTGACTTAATGATCCATGAGGGCAATTGTCTGGTGCAAAATTGACATACTGTACCTTGAGTAGGCAAGTCCTTCAGTAAATTATGTAGTTTATTCAGAAATTGGAAAAGCTGCCTGTCAACATGACTTGTAGCATTGTGCACATTTGGCATTGTGGGTCAATTCTGCCAAATCCACTAGCCTAGCGTATTGGCATATCTGGTAGAGGACAGCAGCTGGCACATAATTGTCCCACTATAACAGCTTTGGAGATTTTGGTTTGAGTGACCCACAGTGCCTCCTGTTTCTCCTGTGATGTGGCCATCTGTGCCGAACACTATCCTGTCTCCTCTCAGTCCCTGGATTTGGGAGAAAACTAACAAAAGGTTATTTCCCAGGGAGCTCTAGAACAGGGATGGACAACTGGAGGCCCAGGGTCATGCCCTTCTGTTGTAGGCCCTTCGGATCAATTTCCCAAAAATGACCTCGGTCGGGGTTTCCAAATGACTTTTGAAAGATAGAATAGTAGAACTCATAAGGTGCAATTTCAAAAATGTGGTTGTGTATAGTTATTTTTCTCCCGACCGGGGGGGACCCCATTGATTTTATTTCACTCTCACTCGATATCATATTAAGACCTGCAAACATGTCTCTAAAATGCTCAAATGTTTGCTCTGAGTGCCCCAACAAAATGTAGTTTAGAGTCCCCAAAAGCTAGGGGTATGGACTTCATGTGTGGTATGGATGTGGAGTACGCAGACCAGTGAGCCACAGTGATCCCTCATGATGAGTTCAGATTTTTGAGGCCCTCATCAAAGTTGCCCATCCCTGCTCTAGAACATTCTCACGACACAGTAACACCTGCATAAAACAATCACAGTTAGAGACAGTGGTGATTGTTTGAACACGAGCCTACATTCAGAGGAAGACTGTAGGAATCCATTAGTCATAGACCGCTCAGAAAAATGTAAATATACTTTACAGAAGATCATGTAGGCCTACAATACATCTACATATGATTCAGTCAAAAGTATGGACGTGGTTGAATCTGATGGTTGGCTAGCAATGGAATGGCCTTACTGAATCACCTGTTTGATGAAAACACTGAGACACCCTATCTGCCCTCTTGCCTCCCAATGGTCATTCAATTCCCCATATCAGTCACGGTGAGAGGGGTTTATCACCATCCTTCCCATCTCGTCATCCTCCTGACGGTGTCAGAGCAGGAAGGACAGAGTACTACAGTATGTGCACATACTGTACCTCATGATGACATGATGTGCCTATGATAATCTAGGGTTTGGAGCAGTTTCTATGTATTTAGATTTCATTTGCTCACAAACAGATATTACTAATATTTTCAACTGGTGCTGTTGGTGATGTAATCTAGTTCTCTTAATTCAAACAAACTATTTCAAATGTTTGTATACCTTGAGTGTCCTAAAGTTGAGCTGTGTCCATGTCCCTGCATTTATTTAATGTATCCATAAAAACTGCTCCAGAAGGAAGGGAGAAACAATTCACACCCACTGGACACACCACCTACATGTCATTAACACACTAATGGCTTAGCAGCTAAGTTATATAAGTAGCTAGCTAAGTATCTAGCAGAGCTAACTTGGTTATAAAGGCAACCCAATAATGCCAATACTGACCTGAACAGTTGAATGGCGTTATTGCGTTGCTCAGCAGAGACAGAACATTACATTTACATTTTACATTTAAGTCATTTAGCAGACGCTCTTATCCCAGAGCGACTTACAAGTGCTTTCACCTTATGACATCAGTGGAACAGCCACTTTACAATAGTGCATCTAGGTCTTTTAAGGGGAGGGGGGTGAGAAGGATTACTTTATCCTATCCTAGGTATTCCTTAAAGAGGTGGGGTTTCAGGTGTCTCCGGAAGGTGGTGATTGACTCCGCTGTCTGGCGTCGTCGAGGTTTGTTCCACCATTGGGGGCCAGAGCAGCGAGCAGTTTTGACTGGTGAGGCGGGAACTGTACTTCCTCAGTGGTAGGGGCAGGCAGGCCAGAGTGGATGACATAGTGCCCTTGTTTTGGGTGTAGGGCCTGATCAGAGCCTGGAGGTACTGAGGTGTTCCCCTCACAGCTCCGTGGTAAGCACCATGGTCTTGTAGGGATACGAGCTTCAACTGAAGCCAGTGGGAGCGGAGCGGGGTAGCGTGAGAGAAGTGTCACTCACTACATACATATTATATACAGCCTATATAGAGACTAGATACAGATTATATACAGCCTATATAGACACTACATACTCACTACATACAGATTATATACAGCCTATATAGGGCATACTCACTACATACAGATTATATACAGCCTATATACAGACTACATACTCACTACAGGATTATATACAGCCTATATAGAGACTATACTCACTACATACAGATTATATACAGCCTATATAGACACTACATACTCTACATACAGATTATATACAGCCTATATAGACTACATACTCACTACATACAGATTATATACAGCCTATATAAGACTAGATACAGATTATATACAGCCTATATAGAGACTACATACTCTCACTACATACAGATTATATACAGCCTATATAGAGACTACATACAGATTATATACAGCCTATATAGAGACTACATACAGATTATAGGACTACAGATTATATACAGCCTGTATAGGACTACATACAGTTATATACACCTATATAGAGACTAGATACATATTATATACAGCCTATATAGGACTACATACAGATTATATACAGCCTATATAGGACTACATACGGATTATATACAGCCTATATAGAGGACTACATACAGATTGTCACATACTATTATATAGGACTACATAAGACTACATACATATTGTATAGGACTACGCTTGTAATATATACAGCCTATATAGGACTACGCCTGGATTATATAGGACTACATACATATTATATACAGCCTATATAGAGACTATATACAGATTATATACAGCCTATATAGACACTACATACATATTTATATACAGCCTATATAGAGACTACATACAGATTTATATACAGCCTATATAGAGACTACATACAGATTATATATACACTACATACATATTATATACAGCCTATATAGAGACTACATACTCACTACTACATACAGATTATATACAGCCTATATAAAGACTACATACTCACTACATACAGATTATATACAGCCTATATAGAGCCTACATAGAGACTACATACAGATTATATACAGCCTATATAGGACTACATACATATTATATACAGCCTATATAGAGACTACATACTCACTACATACAGATTATATACAGCCTATATAGAGACTACATACAGATTATCAGTTAGCCTATATAGAGACTACATACAGATTATATATAGAGACTACATACAGATTATATACAGCCTATATAGAGACTACATACAGATTATATACAGCCTATATAGAGACTACATACAGATTATATACAGCCTATATAGAGACTACATACTCAAATTTATATACAGCCTATATATAGAGACTACATACAGATTATATACAGCCTATATAAAGACTACATACATTATTATATAAGAGACTACATACATACTATATAAGCCTATATAAAGACTACATACATATACAGCCTATATAGAGACTACATACAAATTATATAGAGACTACATACATGTTATATACAGCCTATAGAGACTACATACAGATTATATACAGCCTATATAGAGACACATACAGATTATATACAGCCTATATAGAGACTACATACATATTATATACAGCCTATATAGAGACTACATACAGATTATATACAGCTATATAGAGACTACATACATATTATATAGAAGACTACATACATATTATATACAGCCTATATAGGACTACATACAACCTATATAGAGGACTACATGCATATTATATACCCTCTATAAAGACTACATACATATTAGCTATAGAGACTACATACAGATTATATGCAGCCTATATAGAGACTACATACATATTATATACAGCCTATATAGAGACTACATTTATATTATATACAGCTATATAGAGACTACATACATATTATATACAGCCTATATAGAGACTACATACAGACTATAGAGACTACATACATACACAGATTATATACAGCCTATAGACTACACACATTACAGACTATAGAAACTACATACATATTATATACAGCCTATATAGAGACTATATACAGATAATATACAGCCTATATAGAGACTACATACAGATTATATACAGCCTATATATGGACTACATTATAGACCCTATATAGAGACTATATACAGATTATACAGCCTATATAGGACTATGTACAGATTATGTGGCCTATATGAGACTACATACATATAATATGCAGCCTATATAGAGGACTGCATACAGATTATATACAGCTTTATTCTATGAGACTGCATACCCAGATTATATACAGCCTATATAGGACTACATACATATTATATACAGCCTATAGAGGACTACATACATATTATATACAGCCTATATAGAGACTACATACAGATTATACAGCCTATATAGAGACTACATACAGATTATATAGAGACTACATACATATTATATACAGCCTATATAGGACTACATACAGATTATATACAGCCTATATAGAGACTGCATACATATTATATACAGCCTATATAGAGACTACATACAGATTATACACAGATTATATACAGCCTATATAGAGACCCATACATATATATACAGCCTATAGAGACTACATACATATTATATACAGCCTATATAGAGACTATATACAGATTATATACAGCCTATAGAGAGACTACATACATATTATATACAGCCTATATAGAGACTACATACAGATTATATACAGCCTATATAGAGACTACATACAGATTATATAGAGACTACATACAGATTATATACAGCCTATAGAGAGACTACATACATATTATATACAGCCTATATAGAGACTACAAACATATTATATACAGCCTATATAGAGACTACATACAGACTATAGAGAGACTACATACATATTATATACAGCCTATATAGAAACTACATACTGAATTATATGGGAGACTGCATACAGATTACATACAGATTATATAGAACTACATACATATTATATACAGCCTATATAGAACTACATACAGATATATATACAGCCTATATAGGGACTACATACAGATTCTATATAGAGACTACATACATATTATATACAGCCTATATAGAGACTACATGCAGATTATATACAGCCTATAGAGACTACATACATATTATATACAGCCTATATAGAGACTACATACAGATTATACACAGATTATATACAGCCTATAGAGACTACATACATATTATATACAGATTATATACAGCCTATAGAGACTACATACAGATTATATACAGCCTATATAGAGACTACATACAGATTATATACAGCCTATAGAGACTACATACAGATTATATACAGCCTATATAGAGACTACATACAGATTATATACAGCCTATATAGAGACTACATACAAACTACATACAAATTATATACAGCCTATATAGAGACTACATACAGACTATATACCGCCTATATAGAGACTACATACAGACTGTATACAGCCTATATAGAGACTACATACAGATTATATAGAGACTACATACATGTTATATACAGCCTATATAGAGACTACATACAGATTATATACAGCCTATATAGAGACTACATACAGATTATATACAGCCTATATAGAGACTACAAACAGATTATATACAGCCTATATAGAGACTACATACAGATTATATACAGCCTATATAGAGACTACAAACAGATTATATACAGCCTATATAGAGACTACATACAGATTATATAGAGACTACATACATATTATATACAGCCTATATAGAGACTACATACAAACTACATACAAATTATATACAGCCTATATAGAGACTACATACAGACTATATACCGCCTATATAGAGACTACATACAGACTGTATACAGCCTATATAGAGACTACATACAGATTATATAGAGACTACATACATATTATATACAGCCTATATAGAGACTACATACAGACTATATGCAGCCTATATAGAGACTACATACATATTATATACAGCCTATATAGAGACTACATACATATTATATACAGCCTATATAGAGACTACATACATATTATATACAGTCTATATAGAGACTACATACAGACTATAGAGAGACTCACATGCAGATTATATACAGCCTATATAGAGACTACATACAGACTATATACAGCCTATATAGAGACTACATACATATTATATACAGCCTATATAGAGACTACATACATATTATATACAGCCTATATAGAGACTACATACATATTATATACAGCCTAGAGACTACATACAGACTATATAGAGACTACATACAGACTATACACAGATTATATACAGCCTATATAGACTACACACAGGTTATATACAGCCTAGAGACTACATACAAACTACATACAAATTATATACAGCCTATATAGAGACTATATACAGATAATATACAGCCTATATAGAGACTACATACAGATTATATACAGCCTATATAGAGACTAGATACAGATTATATACAGCCTATATAGAGACTATATACAGATTATATACAGCCTATATAGAGACTACATACAGATTATATACATGTTATATACAGCCTATATAGACTACATACAGACTATATAGAGACTAGATACAGATTATATACAGCCTATATAGAGACTATATACAGATTATATACAGCCTATATAGAGACTATATACAGATTATATACAGCCTATATAGAGACTATATACAGATTATATACAGCCTATATAGAGACTACATACAGATTATATACAGCCTATATAGAGACTAGATACAGATTATATACAGCCTATATAGAGACTATATACAGATTATATACAGCCTATATAGAGACTACATACAGATTATATACAGCCTATATAGAGACTAGATACAGATTATATACAGCCTATATAGAGACTAGATACAGATTATATACAGATTATATACAGCCTATATAGAGACTACATACAGATTATATACAGCCTATAGAGACTACATACAGATTATATACCGCCTATAGAGACTACATACAGACTGTATACAGCCTATATAGAGACTACATACAGACTACATACATATGATATAGACTACATACATATTAT
>NW_027035244.1:0-9985 GCF_034236695.1 Oncorhynchus nerka | reverse complement strand
CTCCCCAACAGCAAGGGTAGCTTATTCTCATCAGATGTCTTCAATGTAGTGTGCTGCCAACCCACAGCTCTCTGCCTCCTCCCCCAACAGCAAGGGTAGCTTATTCTCATCCAGATGTCTTCAATGTAGTGTGCCTGCCAACCCACAGCTCTCTGCCTCCTCCCCAACAGCAGAGGGTAGACTTATTCTCATCAGAGATGTCTTCAATGTAGTGTGCTGCCAACCCACAGCTCTCTGCCTCCTCCCCCAACAGCAAGGGTAGCTTATTCTCATCAGAGATGTCTTCAATGTAGTGTGTTGCCAACCCACAGCTCTCTGCCTCCTCCCCCAACAGCAAGGGTAGCTTATTCTCATCAGAGATGTCTCCAATGTAGTGTGCTGCCAACCCACAGCTCTCTGCCTCCTCCCCCAACAGCAAGGGTAGCTTATTCTCATCAGAGATGTCTTCCAATGTAGTATGTTGCCAACCCACAGCTCTGCCTCCTCTCCCAACAGCAAGGGTAGCTTATTCTCATCAGAGATGTCTTCAATGTAGTGTGTTGCCAACCCACAGCTCTCTGCCTCCTCCCCCAACAGCAAGGGTAGCTTATTCTCATCAGAGATGTCTTCAATGTAGTGTGTTGCCAACCCACAGCTCTCTGCCTCCTCCCCCAACAGCAAGGGTAGCTTATTCTCATCAGATGTCTTCAATGTAATTGTGCTGCCAACCCACAGCTCTCTGCCTCCCTCCCCCAACAGCAAGGGTGTAACATTATTCTCATCAGAGATGTCTTCAATGTAGTGTGTTGCCAACCCACAGCTCTCTGCCTCCTCCCCCAACTGCAAGGGTAGCTTATTCTCATCAGTGATGTCTTCAATGTAGTGTGTTGCCAACCCACAGCTCTCTGCCTCCTCCCCCAACAGCAAGGGTAGCTTATTCTCATCAGAGATGTCTCCAATGTAGTGTGCTGCCAACCCACAGCTCTCTGCCTCCTCCCCCAACAGCAAGGGTAGCTTATTCTCATCAGAGATGTCTTCAATGTAGTGTGTTGCCAACCCACAGCTCTCTGCCTCCTCTCCCAACAGCAAGGGTAGCTTATTCTCATCAGAGATGTCTTCAATGTAGTGTGTTGCCAACCCACAGCTCTCTGCCTCCTCCCCCAACAGCAAGGGTAGCTTATTCTCATCAGAGATGTCTTCAATGTAGTGTGTTGCCAACCCACAGCTCTCTGCCTCCTCCCCCAACAGCAAGGGTAGCTTATTCTCATCAGATGTCTTCAATGTAGTGTGTTGCCAACCCACAGCTCTATGCCTCCTCCCCCAACAGCAAGGGTAGCTTATTCTCATCAGAGATGTCTTCAATGTAGTGTGCTGCCAACCCACAGCTCTCTGCCTCCTCCCCCAACAGCAAGAGGTAGCTTATTCTCATCAGAGATGTCTTCAATGTAGTGTGTTGCCAACCCACAGCTCTCTGCCTCCTCCCCCAACAGCAAGGGTAGCTTATTCTCATCAGAGATGTCTTCAATGTAGTGTGTTGCCAACCCACAGCTCTCTGCCTCCTCCCCCAACAGCAAGGGTAGCTTATTCTCATCAGATGTCTTCAATGTAGTGTGCTGCCAACCCACAGCTCTCTGCCTCCTCCCCCAACAGCAAGGGTAGCTTATTCTCATCAGAGATGTCTTCAATGTAGTGTGTTGCCAACCCACAGCTCTCTGCCTCCTCCCCCAACAGCAAGGGTAGCTTATTCTCATCAGATGTCTTCAATGTAGTGTGCTGCCAACCCACAGCTCTCTGCCTCCTCCCCCAACAGCAAGGGTAGCTTATTCTCATCAGAGATGTCTTCAATGTAGTGTGTTGCCAACCCACAGCTCTCTGCCTCCTCCCCCAACAGCAAGGTAGCTTATTCTCATCAGAGATGTCTCCAATGTAGTGTGTTGCCAACCCACAGCTCTCTGCCTCCTCCCCAACAGCAAGGGTAGCTTATTCTCATCAGATGTCTTCAATGTAGTGTGCTGCCAACCCACAGCTCTCTGCCTCCTCCCCCAACAGCAAGGGTAGCTTATTCTCATCAGAGATGTCTTCAATGTAGTGTGTTGCCAACCCACAGCTCTCTGCCTCCTCCCCCAACAGCAAGGGTAGCTTATTCTCATCAGAGATGTCTCCAATGTAGTGTGCTGCCAACCCACAGCTCTCTGCCTCCTCCCCCAACAGCAAGGGTAGCTTATTCTCATCAGAGATGTCTTCAATGTAGTGTGTTGCCAACCCACAGCTCTCTGCTCTCCTCCCCAACAGCAAGGGTAGCTTATTCTCATCAGAGATGTCTTCAATGTAGTGTGTTGCCAACCCACAGCTCTCTGCCTCCTCCCCCAACAGCAAGGGTAGCTTATTCTCATCAGATGTCTTCAATGTAGTGTGCTGCCAACCCACAGCTCTCTGCCTCCTCCCCCAACAGCAAGGGTAGCTTATTCTCATCAGAGATGTCTTCAATGTAGTGTGTTGCCAACCCACAGCTCTCTGCCTCCTCCCCCAACAGCAAGGGTAGCTTATTCTCATCAGATGTCTTCAATGTAGTGCTGCCAACCCACAGCTCTCTGCCTCCTCCCCCAACAGCAAGGGTAGCTTATTCTCATCAGAGATGTCTTCAATGTAGTGTGTTGCCAACCCACAGCTCTCTGCCTCCTCCCCCAACAGCAAGGGTAGCTTATTCTCATCAGAGATGTCTCCAATGTAGTGTGCTGCCAACCCACAGCTCTCTGCCTCCTCCCCCAACAGCAAGGGTAGCTTATTCTCATCAGATGTCTTCAATGTAGTGTGCTGCCAACCCACAGCTCTCTGCCTCCTCCCCCAACAGCAAGGGTAGCTTATTCTCATCAGAGATGTCTTCAATGTAGTGTGTTGCCAACCCACAGCTCTCTGCCTCCTCCCCCAACAGCAAGGGTAGCTTATTCTCATCAGAGATGTCTCCAATGTAGTGTGCTGCCAACCCACAGCTCTCTGCCTCCTCCCCCAACAGCAAGGGTAGCTTATTCTCGTCAGAGATGTCTTCAATGTAGTGTGTTGCCAACCCACAGCTCTCTGCCTCCTCCCCCAACAGCAAGGGTAGCTTATTCTCATCAGAGATGTCTTCAATGTAGTGTGCTGCCAACCCACAGCTCTCTGCCTCCTCCCCCAACAGCAAGGGTAGCTTATTCTCATCAGATGTCTTCAATGTAGTGTGCTGCCAACCCACAGCTCTCTGCCTCCTCCCCCAACAGCAAGGGTAGCTTATTCTCATCAGAGATTTCTTCAAAAACGTCAATAAAGGTTTTACATTTGGGGAAACGACACTCTCTAATTTGTTTGATATTTTTTACATTTTGTCATTGTTGCACAGCCTCTCCTCTACAGGGAGCTGGGCTTGGTAATGATATGAGAGGGTGTGTGTGTGTCTTTTCAATGCATTTTCAGAGAGGAGAGAATATGACTTCGTGCTGGCTAATCTTTACATTGCATTTAGAGGGAGTTGATGGGGTGTATAGTTTACTGTTCGAATTTCACATTTTTACAATCTTGCTCATTTCCATTTTGATCAACCTTAGCGAATGAAAGGCCAAGAATGCAACGTCTGCCACGCCCACTGTAGCGCAGCGTGGAATCTTGCTTCGCGTTGATGCAGACAACTAGTTCCACAAGGCGAACCCGCTCCGAGTAACCGCAGCCTCGAGCCCAGATGCGACTCTGTCTCCTCTGCGGCGCGTTGGGCGGGAGGCTATGATAAAGACTGAACTTGGTAACTTGCACACAGTATAACATACACGCAATTGAATGCAAGTTATAGCAGGGTTGGATCGTTGTAATTCTCGACATTGAACCCTGATATTAACCCCACCAGCAGCCGAAACAGACAGACAAAAAGGACCGCTTCTTGTTCCTCCCTAATCGCCTTTGAATGTGAGCTTTCCGCGGTATCTGGACGGGAAAGATGCAGCAAAGAAGATGCGGCTTTTTAACCGTTTTATCCTTTTTACTACAGATGGGGACCGCAGGTATGTGGCGCAGATTAGGACACCAATAACCCAGCAAGCATTCAAATAGATTCAATGAATGTCATCACTGACTGGTGTTGTAGCCTATTGTCCAGTTAGTGCACAGAAACACCTATACCATTCAATGCAACTCCATAACCTATGCTTTCAGCATCACGCATAGCAGGCACATCTGTATGTAGTTTATATGGGGTTGTAATGGCATTTGTTTTGTCAGGTGCTGCGTGCATGTTGTTGCTGCATGCATGATTTATGCCAATGATGAGGAATAGGGCTACCGTCAATATGTAACGGTGCATTAGAAGCATAATCATCGTATGTTTCATCTGAATTTTTCATGCAACAAAGACAGAATCGAAGTTGTTCCGTTTGTGTGGTCCGTCTGCAAATGCATAAAGCTCGAGGCTGAAAGCCGATCGAATAGAATCCCACCTCTAATACAATAAGGAAGCGTGTTTTCAGGACCTTGGCTAGCAACCGGCCGAAAACAACACTACTGTCGTTAGGGAGAAAATGTCTCAACTGTGTTTGTGAAAGAGGAAGGGTCGCGCAGCAGTAATTACCTGGATGAAGGATTTAGCCTGTATTGTGAACGGTGTTAGTCTGAAAGACAACACTACTGTCGTTAGGGAGAAAATGTCTCAACTGTGTTTGTGAAAGAGGAAGGGTCGCGCAGCAGTAATTACCTGGATGAAGGAGCCTGTATTGTGAACGGTGTTAGTCTAAAGACAATGCCACGTATTATACACGTTGTTTTACAGAGAATGTACAATCAAATAATTACCGAGTTTACTATTGTGATATTCTACATCGATTTTACAGCTGGCATTACTGTATCATACTGATACACAGTTTATTACAGGTTAAGAGGGAGAAAGAGAGAGGGGAGAGAGGAGAGGAAGAGAGAGAGAGGGGGAGAGAGAGACATGTAAGATAGACTACATGTATTTATTCTGCTCTTAGTCTATACCAGAAGACCATTGATAAACCTGTCATTGTGACTCAGAGAGATACTGTAAAACCAACGCAGCCTGTAAACTAGATGTCTAGAAGATCATCTGGCTTGTACCATAGAGATCTTTTTAAATTCACTAGCATTAAAATTCCTAACTCTATACTTGTCACTCAGTGAAGGTCTATTAGGAAAAACCCATGTGATTGGCAGCTGTTGACCTCCAGTCAGGCCCCTGAGTTCTAGAATGTTTATTCTGTTCTACACTCAGAAGAAGCCAGAAATGATTCCTAAAATCAGAGCTTTCATTCTCTTCACTGGCATCAGATATAGTGTGATGTATTACTAGGAGGGATGACATTTCTTCTTCCCACTCCCTTCCATACCACCTTGCTGTGCTGACACGCGTGCCTGGCACATGAGGAAATGTGATCTTTCTCTCCCTTATCTCTCTCTCACCCCTCCCTCCCTTTCTCTCTCTCTCTCTCTCTCTCTCCTCCCTACTGTATCTCTCTCCTGCCTGCCTGCTGCCTCTCAATCTGGGAAAATGAATAACATGACATTCACTCCGAGAAAGAGTGAGAGGAACAGTGAGAGCAAGCACAGAGAGCAGGAGAGAGAGAGCACAGAGAGAGCACAGAAGGAGAGAGCACATAGAGAAAATAGAGAGGGAGCAGGGAGAGAGAGAGCACAGGGAGCAGGGAGGGAGAGAGAGCACAGAGAGCATGGAGAGAGCACAGAGAGAGCACAGAAGGAGGCGACAGAGAGAAAGAGAGAGGAGCAGGGAGAGAGAGAGCACAGGGAGCAGGGAGGGGAGAGAAGCCAGAGAGGCATGGAGAGAGAGAGCACAGAGAGAGAGGCACAGAGAGCAGGAGAGAGAGAGCACAGAGAGCAGGGAGAGAGCTGAGGCAGGGAGAGGGAGGCACAGAGAGGCACAGAAGGAGAGAGCTGAGAGAAAGAGAGGGAGCAGGGAGAGAGAGAGCACAGGGAGCAGGGAGAGGGAGAGAGAGCAGAGAGCATGGAGAGAGAGCACAGAGAGAGAGAGCACAGAGAGAGAGAGGCACAGAGAGCAGGGAGAGAGAGAGAGCACAGAGAGAGAGAGCACAGAGCATGGAGAGAGACACAGAGAGAGAGAGCACAGAGAGCAGGGAGAGAGGGGAGCACAGAGAGAGAGAGCACAGAGAGCAGGGAGAGGCACAGAGAGAGAGCACAGAGAGCAGGAGAGAGAGAGAGCACAGAGAGGAGCACAGAAGGAGAGGAGCACAGAGAAAAGAGAGAGGGACAGGAGAGAGGGCACAGGGAGCAGGGAGAGAGAGAGCACAGAGAGAGCAGAGAGAAAGAGAGAGGGAGCAGGGAGAGAGAGAAGAGGGAGCAGGGAGAGGGAGAGAGAGCAGAGAGCATGGAGAGAGAGCAGAGAGAGAGAGCATGAGAGAGTACAGAGAGAAATAGAGGGGGAGCAGGGAGAGAGAGGGCAAAGCAGAGAGCAGGGAGAGGGAGAGAGCACAGAGACAGGGAGAGGGGAGAGAGAAAGAGCACAGGAGAGAGAGAGCCATGAGAGAGAAAGTAAGAGAGAGAGAGAAAAGAGCACAGAGAGAGAGAGAGAGAGAAGTGAAAGAGAGAGAGCACAGAGAGCAGGGAGAGGGAGAAAGAGGAAAAGGGGCAGGTTTCTATGGCTCGGGGCATGAGCGGATGACTGATCAGCTTAATTAAACAAATACCAAAGACTATGAACACTATCCATCCCTCTCTCTCCTTCTTTTCTGTCATATCAGACTATATAGAACATCTCTCTCTCTCCTCTCTCTATAATACCAGACTATGTAGTACACTCTCTCTCTCTCCTTCTTCTCTATAATACCAGACTATATAGAACATCTCATCTCTCTCTCCTTCTCTATAATACCAGACTATGTAGATCACCATCTCTCTCTCCTCCTTCTGTCTATAATACCAGACTATATAGAACATCTCTCTCTCTCCTTCTTCTCTATAATACCAGACTATATAGAACATCCCTCTCTCTCTCCTTCTTCTCTATAATACCAGACTATATAGAACATCTCTCTCTCTCCTTCTTCTCTATAATACCAGACTATATAGAACATCCTCTCTCTCTCCTTCTTCTCTATAATACCAGACTATATAGAACATCCATCTCTCTCTCTCCTTCTTCTCTATAATACCAGACTATATAGAACATCTCTCTCCTCTCCTTCTTCTCTATAATACCAGACTATATAGAACATCCTTCTCTCTCTCTCTCCTTCTTCTCTATAATACCAGACTATATAGAACATCCTTCTCTCTCTCTCTCCTTCTTCTCTATAATACCAGACTATATAGAACATTACATTTACATTTACATTTAAGTCATTTAGCAGACGCTCTTATCCAGAGCGACTTACAAATTGGTGCATTCACCTTATGACCTCCAGTGGAACAGTAGTGCATCTAAATCTTTTCAGGGGAGGGGGTGAGAGGGATTACTTTATCCTATCCTAGGTATTCCTTAAAGAGGTGGGGTTTCAGGTGTCTCCGGAAGGTGGTGATTGACTCCGCTGTCCTGGCGTCGTGAGGGAGTTTGTTCCACCATTGGGGGGCCAGAGCAGCGAACAGTTTTGACTGGGCTGAGCGGGAACTGTGCTTCCTCAGTGGTAGGGAGGCGAGCAGGCCAGAGGTGGATGAACGCAGTGCCCTTGTTTGGGTGTAGGGCCTGATCAGAGCCTGGAGGTACTGAGGTGCCGTTCCCCTCACAGCTCCGTAGGCAAGCACCATGGTCTTGTAGCGGATGCGAGCTTCAACTGGAAGCCAGTGGAGGGAGCGGAGGAGCGGGGTGACGTGAGAGAACTTGGGAAGGTTGAACACCAGACGGGCTGCGGCGTTCTGGATGAGTTGTAGGGGTTTAATGGCACAGGCAGGGAGCCCAGCCAACAGCGAGTTGCAGTAATCCAGACGGGAGATGACAAGTGCCTGGATTAGGACCTGCGCCGCTTCCTGTGTGAGGCAGGGTCGTACTCTGCGGATGTTGTAGAGCATGAACCTACAGGAGCGGGCCACCGCCTTGATGTTAGTTGAGAACGACAGGGTGTTGTCCAGGATCACGCCAAGGTTCTTAGCGCTCTGGGAGGAGGACACAATGGAGTTGTCAACCGTGATGGCGAGATCATGGAGCGGGCAGTCCTTCCCGGGAGGAAGAGCAGCTCCGTCTTGCCGAGGGTTCAGCTTGAGGTGGTGATCCGTCATCCACACGGATATGTCTGCCAGACATGCAGAGATGCGATTCGCCACCTGGTCATCAGAAGGGGAAAGGAGAAGATTAATTGTGTGTCGTCTGCATAGCAATGATAGGAGAGACCATGTGAGGTTATGACAGAGCCAAGTGACTTGGTGTATAGCGAGAATAGGAGAGGGCCTAGAACAGAGCCCTGGGGACACCAGTGGTGAGAGCACGTGGTGTGGAGACGGATTCTCGCCACGCCACCTGGTAGGAGCGACCTGTCAGGTAGGGCCGCAATCCAAGCGTGGGCCGCGCCGAGAGATGCCCAACTCGGAGAGGGTGGAGAGGAGGATCTGATGGTTCACAGTATCGAAGGCAGCCGATAGGTCTAGAAGGATGAGAGCAGAGGAGAGAGAGTTAGCTTTAGCAGTGCGGAGCGCCTCCGTGATACAGAGAAGAGCAGTCTCAGTTGAATGACTAGTCTTGAAACCTGACTGATTTGGATCAAGAAGGTCATTCTGAGAGAGATAGCGGGAGAGCTGGCCAAGGACGGCACGTTCAAGAGTTTTGGAGAGAAAAGAAAGAAGGGATACTGGTCTGTAGTTGTTGACATCGGAGGGATCGAGTGTAGGTTTTTTCAGAAGGGGTGCAACTCTCGCTCTCTTGAAGACGGAAGGACGTAGCCAGCGGTCAGGGATGAGTTGATGAGCGAGGTGAGGTAAGGAGGAGGTCTCCGGAAATGGTCTGGAGAAGAGAGGAGGGGATAGGGTCAAGCGGGCAGGTTGTAGGGCGGCCGGCCGTCACAAGACGCGAGATTTCATCTGGAGAGAGAGGGGAGAAAGAGGTCAGAGCACAGGGTAGGGCAGTGTGAGCAGAACCAGCGGTGTCGTTTGACTTAGCAAGCGAGGATCGGATGTCGTCGACCTTCTTTTCAAAATGGTTGTGAAGTCATCTGCAGAGAGGGAGGAGGGGGAGGGGAGGAGGATTCAGGAGGGAGGAGAAGGTTGCAAAGAGCTTCCTAGGGTTAGAGGCAGATGCTTGGAATTTAGAGTGGTAGAAAGTGGCTTTAGCAGCAGAGAGAGAGAGGAAAATGTAGAGAGGAGGGAGTGAAAGGATGTCAGGTCCGCAGGGAGGCGAGTTTTCCTCCATTTCCGCTCGGCTGCCCGGAGCCCTGTTCTGTGAGCTCGCAATGAGTCGTCGAGCCACGGAGGCGGGAGGGGAGGACCGAGCCGGCCTGGAGGATAGGGGACATAGAGAGTCAAAGGATGCAGAAAGGGAGGAGAGGAGGGTTGAGGAGGCAGAATCAGGAGATAGGTTGGAGAAGGTTTGAGCAGAGGGAAGAGATGATAGGATGGAAGAGGAGAGAGTAGCGGGGAGAGAGAGCGAAGGTTGGGACGGCGCGATACCATCCGAGTAGGGGCAGTGTGGGAAGTGTTGGATGAGAGCGAGAGGGAAAAGGATACAAGGTAGTGGTCGGAGACTTGGAGGGGAGTTGCAGCGAGGTTAGTGGAAGAACAGCATCTAGTAAAGATGAGGTCGAGCGTATTTCCTGCCTTGTGAGTAGGGGGAAGGTGAGAGGGTGAGGTCAAAGAGGAGAGGAGTGGAAAGAAGGAGGCAGAGAGGAATGAGTCAAAGGTAGGCGTGGGGAGGTTAAAGTCGCCCAGAACTGTGAGAGGTGAGCCGTCCTCAGGAAAGGAGCTTATCAAGGCATCAAGCTCATTGATGAACTCCGAGGGAACCTGGAGGCGATAAATGATAAGGATGTTAAGCTTGAAAGGGCTGGTAACTGTGACAGCATGGAATTCAAAGGAG
>NW_027035243.1:0-7500 GCF_034236695.1 Oncorhynchus nerka | reverse complement strand
ACTGTTTTTGTCACAGAAGCTTATTTCGGTGAACATTAGGGGTGCTATTAGGTCATGAGAGAGACAGAGATACTGACAAGAGAGAAGGAGGGTGTGTTAGTGAATGTTTGTGATTGTTATTGAATGTTAGTGAATGTTGGTAGATGTTGAATGTTAGTGAATGTTAGTAGATGTTGACAGATATTAGTGAATGTTATTGAATGTTATTAGATGATATTGAATGTTAGTGAATGTTAGTGAATGTTATTAGATGGTGTGTATGTTATTGAATGTTATTGAATGTTAGTGAATATTATTTAATGTTATTGAATGTTATTTAATGTTAGTGAATATTTAGTGTATTTAGTGAATGTTAGTGAACGTTATTGAATGGTATTGAACGTTATTGTATGTTGGTGAATGTTAGTGAATGTTAGTGAATGTTATTGAATGTTATTGAATGTTGGTAAAGATGTTATGAATGTTAGTGAAACGTTGTGAATGTTGAAGTGAATGTTATTGCGCTGTTATTGAACGGCATTGAATGTTATTGAATGTTAGTGAATGTTATTGTTAGTGAATGTTAGTGAATGTTAGTGAATGTTATTGTATGTTAGTGAATGTTAGTGAATGTTATTGAATGTTAGTGAATGGTATTGAATGTTATTGTATGTTAGTGAATGTTATTGAATGTTATTTAATGTTAGTGATGTTATTGTATGTTAGTGGATGTTATTTAATGTTGATAATATGTGGTGAATGTTAGTGGAGAAATGTTATTGAATGTTAGTGAATGTTATTTAATGTTATTGTATGTTAGTGAATGTTAGTGGATATTTTTGTGCTGTAGGTCTAAAACATCCCAGAGGATAAACAACCTGGACACTTGTTGAAAAGATCACCTGACCAACCATCAGCTGAATCACCTGACCAGCCAGTGAGAAAGAGAAGGACGTGGGTGGAACTCTAGAATGTAGAGGATGATGGAATAGAACAGTAGAATAGAAAGAACACCAGAATATAGAACAGTAGAATAGATAGAAACTTACCAGGAATATAGAACAGTGGAATAGATAGAACACCAGAATATAGAACAGTAGAATAGATAGAACAGTCAGAATAGATAGAACACCAGAATATAGAACAGTAGAATAGATAGAACACCAGAATATAGAACAGGAACAGATAGAACAGAATATAGAACACGTAGAATAGAGTAGTCACAGCCGGAGTATCGAGCCGGTAGGTAGATAGTTCTCCAGACCGGAACCAGAATAATCGAACATACATCAGCGCAATAGAATGTAGAACACCAGGATTTACCACGGTGCATCTTTAGAACAGCGGAACAGCAGCGCACCCAGAATCTAGGGAAAACGGTAGAATAGATAGAGATTACACCAGAATGCATCTGAAATGCTGAGTACAGCAGGTGTAGTAGACCTTACACGGCGTTCGAATGCAGTCGACAACAGGCGTAGTAGACCTCACAGTGAAAACGCTGAGTACACCAGGTGTACGCAGACCATCACAGTTGATCGTGCTGAATGGCAACAGGTGCAGTAGACCTCACAGTGGTTAATACATCGTGCCGAATACAACAGGTGCAGCAGCACCTCACTAGTGAAATGGCCAGACCGCAACAGGTGCAGTAGACCTCACAGTGAAACGCCGACTTCCACAACAGGTAGGTCTAGTGCTGAAGGCAGCAATCGCCAGTGAAATGCCGAACACAACAGGCGCAGACTCCAGACATCGCCGAACAGGCGTAGCAGACCCAGAAATGCCGAATACAACAGGTGCAGTGAACAGTCGCCGAAGTACGACAGCTAGACCACAGTGAAATGCCGACTACAACAGGTGCAGTAGACCTCACAGCGAAATGCCGACTGGCCAACAGGTGCAAGTAGACTATCACAGTGAACCGCTGAATACAACAGGTGTAGCAGACCTCACAGCGAAATGCCGACTACAACAGGTGTAGTAGACCTCACAGTGAAATGCTGAATACAACAGGTGTAGTAGACCTCACAGTGAAATGCTGAATACAACAGGTGTAGTAGACCTCACAGTGAAATGCTGAATACAACAGGTGTAGTAGACCTCACAGTGAAATGCTGAATACAACAGGTGTAGTAGACCTTACAGTGAAATGCTGAATACAACAGGTGTAGTAGACCTCACAGTGAAATGCTGAATACAACAGGTGTAGTAGACCTTACAGTGAAATGCTGACTACAACAGGTGTAGTAGACCTCACAGTGAAATGCTGAATACAACAGGTGTAGTAGACCTTACAGTGAAATGCTGACTACAACAGGTGTAGTAGACCTCACAGTGAAATGTTGAATACAACAGGTGTAGTAGACCTTACAGTGAAATGCTGACTACAACAGGTGTAGTAGACCTCACAGTGAAATGCTGAATACAACAGGTGTAGTAGACCTCACAGTGAAATGCTGAATACAACAGGTGTAGTAGACCTCACAGTGAAATGCTGAATACAACAGGTGTAGTAGACCTCACAGTGAAATGTTGAATACAACAGGTGTAGTAGACCTCACAGTGAAATGCTGAATACAACAGGTGTAGTAGACCTCACAGTGAAATGCTGAATACAACAGGTGTAGTAGACCTTACAGTGAAATGCTGAATACAACAGGTGTAGTAGACCTCACAGTGAAATGCTGGAATACAACAGGTGTAGTAGACCTCACAGTGAAATGCTGAATACAACAGGTGTAGTAGACCTCACAGTGAAATGCTGAATACAACAGGTGTAGTAGACCTCACAGTGAAATGCCGAATACAACAGGTGTAGTAGACCTTACAGTGAAATGCTGAATACAACAGGTGTAGTAGACCTTACAGTGAAATGCTGAATACAACAGGTGTAGTAGACCTTACAGTGAAATGCTGAATACAACAGGTGTAGTAGACCTTACAGTGAAATGCTGAATACAACAGGTGTAGTAGACCTTACAGTGAAATGCTGAATACAACAGGTGTAGTAGACCTTACAGTGAAATGCTGAATACAACAGGTGTAGTAGACCTCACAGTGAAATGCTGAATACAACAGGTGTAGTAGACCTCACAGTGAAATGCTGAATACAACAGGTGTAGTAGACCTCACAGTGAAATGCTGACTACAACAGGTGTAGTAGACCTCACAGTGAAATGCCGAATACAACAGGTGTAGTAGACCTCACAGTGAAATGCTGAATACAACAGGTGTAGTAGACCTCACAGTGAAATGCTGAATACAACAGGTGTAGTAGACCTTACAGTGAAATGCTGAATACAACAGGTGTAGTAGACCTCACAGTGAAATGCTGAATACAACAGGTGTAGTAGACCTTACAGTGAAATGCTGACTACAACAGGTGTAGTAGACCTCACAGTGAAATGCTGAATACAACAGGTGTAGTAGACCTCACAGTGAAATGCTGAATACAACAGGTGTAGTAGACCTCACAGTGAAATGCTGAATACAACAGGTGTAGTAGACCTCACAGTGAAATGCCGAATACAACAGGTGTAGTAGACCTCACAGTGAAATGCTGAATACAACAGGTGTAGTAGACCTTACAGTGAAATGTTGAATACAACAGGTGTAGTGGACCTTACAGTGAAATGTTGAATACAACAGGTGTAGTAGACCTTACAGTGAAATGCTGAATACAACAGGTGTAGTAGACCTCACAGTGAAATGCTGAATACAACAGGTGTAGTAGACCTTACAGTGAAATGCTGAATACAACAGGTGTAGTAGACCTCACAGTGAAATGCTGAATACAACAGGTGTAGTAGACCTCACAGTGAAATGCTGAATATACAGTAGAGAGGCTATATACAGTAGAGAGGCTATATACAGTAGTGAGTCTATATACAGTAGAGAGGCTATATACAGTAGAGAGGCTCTATACAGGAGGTGTGTAATGTTTAGTGTTAATGTCTGTTTATTTAACTTGCTTTGGGAACGTAAACATGTGTCCCACTCCAATAAAGGCCTTTAGAAATAAATGTCTGCATCATTGTCAGCTTTCTGTTCAACTGAGTGTTTCTGGCGCCACCTGCTGGCTGTTTGGGAGAACACACGCTGGGATCCGACATTGCCGCTTGTGTAACGGTCATTGGGTGGGATTTTGAATGGGTACATCCACTGTCAATCAAATGAAACCGGAAGAAAGGTTCCATATGAAAACAATGTGTACGGATAGCGGTGTGTCCTTACCGAGCCGTTACGGTGAGTAGTATATTGTGGTTTGAGTCTGTGTTGATTGTAATTCTAACTGTTGTCTGGTTTGAAACGTCTGTTGGTTATTTGCATGTGTTGTAGCAGGCTTGTGAACGCGACGTGAACCTAACCTTCAGCCAATAGTGTTATCTTGTTGTGAACCGTTTCCTCAGCCATGCCAACTTCCCCGGTAAAGACGCGGATCCCGCTCGCGAGCTTCGGTCATCTGATCACGGAGGTGAAGGTCGGTAAACCGAGTGGCCCCCTAGACTGTCTTCCTCTGCCCCACACACTAAGTCTGCAGATGAACAAGCTTCTACATCCAAGCCATAAAACGGCTAAATATACTGAACCAAAAATATAAACGCAACAATTTCAATATCCTGGGCTGGCGTGGCCGGTTGCAACGACATTGGAGGCGCTTTATGTGTAAAGAAAAATATGAACATCAAATTCTCTCTCGCAACAGCTCTTGTGGACATTTCCTGTAGACATCAGTGCCAATTGCACGTTCCTTCAACTTGAGACATCTGGTGTGTGGCAAAACTGCACATTTTAGAGTGGTCTTTTGTTGTCCAACTGGACCAGATGAACCTGGGTAGTGATCGTTTGCTGTTTAATCCGCTTGGTGATTTGCCACAGCTGTCAGGTGGATGGATCATCTTGTCTCGGGATAAATGCTCACTAACGGGGATGTAAACATTTGTGTATGAAATTAAAGCGTTTGATAGTCGTCTGGAAAATGAGGCGTTCTTATTCAATACCACACCCTGTAACCCAATACCACACCCTTAACCAATACCACACCCCCTTAACCAGCCACCACACCTCTACCGTCGACCCTTAGCCAATACCACACCCTTGGCCAATACCACACCTCTACCATAGTCGACCACTTAGCCAATACCACACCCTTAACCAATACCACACCTCTACCATCGGCCGCTTAGCCAATACCACACCCTTAACCAATACCACGCACCTCTACCATAGACCCTTACCAGTACCACCCTTAGCAATGCCACACCTCTACCATCGGCCCATAACCAATGCCACCTCTACCATAGATAATAACCAATGCCACACCCTTAACCAATGCCGCACCTCTACCAGTCCACCCCCTTAACCAATGCACACACTCTACCATCACCTTAGCCAATACCACACCTCCTGCCATCCCACCCTTAGCCAATACACCTTAGCCACATCCACCCCGTAACCAATACCACACACCTCTGCCATCGACCCTATAACCAATGCCACACCCTTAACCGACCTACCACACCCTTAGCCAATACCACACACTCTACCATCGGCCCTATCCAATACCACACCTCTACCACAGGCCCTTAACCAATACCACACCCTTAACCAATACCACACCCTTAACCAATACGACCCTTAACCCAATGCACACTCTACCATCGAGCCCTTAGCCAATGCACCCTTAACCAATGCACACCTCTACCATCGACCATAGTAAGTGCACACACTCTACCATCGACCCTTAACCAATGCCACCCCTTAACCAATACCACCCTCTGCCATCCACCCTTAACCAATGCACCTCTACCATCCACCCTTAACAATACCACACACTCTGTCATCGTTAACCAACCAATGCACCCTTAACCAATACCACACCCTTAACCAATACCACACTCTGCCATGGGCCCTTAACCAGTACCACCCTTAACCAATACCACACCCTTAACCAATACCTCTGCCATGGAGGCCATAGCTGATACTCACACCTCTGTCATCCACCATGTGATACCACACCTCTACCATCGACCCTTAACCAATACCACACCTCTGCCATCGATACATAACCAATACACACTCTACCATGCGGCCCTTAACCAATACCACACCTCTGTCCTTCGACCCTTATAATACCACACCTCTGTCATCGTTAACCAATACCACACATCTACCATCCACCCTTAACAAATACCACTTATATCATCGTATATGTATACACACACTCTGCCATCGACCATAACCAATGCCACACCTCTGTCATCGGCCCTTAACCAATGCCACACCTCTATATCGACCCTCAACCAATACCACACCTCTACCATCGACCCTTAACCAATGCCACACACTCTGTCATCCACCTTATAATACCACACCTCTACCATCGACCCTTAACCAATACCACACCTCTACCATATTAATAATAAATATACACATAACCAATGCACACACTCTACCATCGACCATAACCAGTACCACACCTCTGTCATCGACCCTTGTGATACCACACCTCTACCATGGACCCTTAACCAATACCACACCTCTGTCATAGATATGTAATACCACACCTCTCATCATCGACCCTTAACCAATACACACCTCTTATTACACACACCTCTACCATAGACATATATACCACACCTCACCATCGACCCTTAACCAATACCACACCTGTCATGGAGCCACCCAACCAATACCACACCTCTGTATCATCGGCCAACCCAACCAATACCACACCTCTACCATGGAGCCCTTGACAATACCACCTCTGTCATCGGCCATGTGTCTCCTCTGTCATCACCTTAACCAATACCACACACTCTGTCATCTGACCCTTAACCAATACCACACCTCTACCATGGAGCCAACCAACCAATACCACACCTCTGCATCAGACCCTTAACCAATACCACACCTCTGTCCATCGACCCATAACCAATACCACACCTCTACCATCGCCCCTTAACCAATGCCACACCTCTGCCATCGACCCTTAACCAATACCACACACTCTGTCATGGAGCCATAACCCAATACCACACCTCTGTCATCGACCTTAACTCAATACCACACCTCTACCATCGACCCTTAACCAATACCACACCTCTACCATCGACCTGTAACCATACTCGCACCCCAACCAATACCACACCTCTACCATCGACCCTTAACCAATACCACACCTCTACCATCGACCCTTAACTAATACCACACCTCTACCATCGACCCTTAACCAATACCACACCTCTGTCCTTCGACCCTTAACCAATACCACACCTCTGCCATCGACCTTAACCAATACCACACCCTCTACACCAATACCACACCTCTACCATCGACCCTTAACCAATACCACACCTCTACCATCACCCTTAACCAATACCACACACTCTACCATCCACCCTTCAACCAATACCACACCTCTGTCATCCACCCTTAACTAATACCACACCTCTGTCATCGCACCCTTAACCAATACCACACCTCTACCATCAGACCCTTAACCAATACCACACCTCT
>NW_027035241.1:0-9980 GCF_034236695.1 Oncorhynchus nerka | reverse complement strand
AGTAGAACATGTTGGCTGGAGGGTTAGGGGAGTTGGGAGTAGAACATGTTAGCTGGAGGAGTTAGGGTAGGAAGTGGAGAACATGTTGGCTGGAGGTTGGGGTTAGGAGTCAGAGACATGTTGGCTGGAGGTTGAGGTTGGGAAGTGAGAGACATGTTAGCTAGAGGGATGGGATGGGAAGTAGAGACATGTTAGCTGGAAAGGAGTTAGGATGGGACATGTTAGCTAGAGCGGTAAAGTGGGACATGTTAGCTGGAGGAGTTGGGAGGTTGGGAGTAGAGACATGTTGGCTGGAAGGTTGGGATTGTTGGCTGGGAGTTGGGAGTAGAACATGTTAGCTGGAAGGGGTTAGGGGAGTTGGGAAGTAGGAACATGTTGGCTGGAGGTTGGGGAGTTGGGATAAAAACATAATAGCTAGAAAATGAGAATTTAAAATAAAACATATTGGCTAGAGGTTAAGTAGGAAATCGAACATATTAGCTAGAGGGGTGAGGTTAGAGTAAAGACATGTTAGCTGGAGGTTGGGAGTTGGAGAAGTAGAACATGTTAGCTGGAGGAGTTAGGAGTTAGGGAGTAGAGACATATTAGCTGGAAGGGTTAGGAGTTAGGAAGTAGAACATGTTAGCTGGAAGGGTTAGAAGTTAGGAATAAGAACATGTTGGCTGGAGGGCTAGAGTGAGAGTAGAACATATTAGCTGGAGGGTTAGAAGTTAGGAGTAGAACATATTAGCTGGAAGGGTATAAGGAGTTAGAGTAAGAACATATTAGCTGGAAGGGATTAGGAGTTAGAAGTGGAACATGTTGGCTGAGAGGGATTAGGGAGTTGGGAGTGAGGAACATGTTGGCTGGAGGGATTAGGAGTAGAGTAGAACATGTTGGCTGGAGGAGTTGGGAGTTGGGAAGTAGAGACATATTAGCTGGAGGGTTAGGAAGTAAAGAGACATGTTAGCTGGGGTGGAACATATTAGCTAGAAATTAGGAGAATGTTAGCTGGATATTAGAGTAGAACATATTAGCTGGAGGTTAGGATGGATGGGACATGTTAGCTGGAGGTTGGGGTTAGGAGTAGAACATGTTAGCTGGAGAAGTTGGGAAGTAGAGACATGTTAGCTGGAGGGTTGGGGTTAGGAGTAGAGACATGTTAGCTGGAAGGGTTAGAGGTAGGGAGTGGAGACATGTTGGCTGGAAGGGGTTGGGGTTAGGTAGAGACATGTTGGCTGGAGGTTGGGGTTAGGAGTGGGAACATGTTGGCTGGAGGAGTTGGGAGGGTTGGAGTGGGGAACATGTTGGCTAGAAATTAAGGGAAGTAGGAACATGTTAGCTAGGGTGGGAAGTAGAGACATGTTAGCTGGAGGTTGTTAAGGGGAGTTGGGGGGTTAGGAGTAGGAACATGTTGGCTGGAGGAATTTAGGTTTAGGAAGTAAAGAACATGTTAGCTGGAAAGGGGTTGAAGGGTTAGCTGGAGTTAGGAACATGTTGGCTGGAAGGGTTGGGGAGTTGGGAGTAAAACATATTATTAACTGGAAGTTGAAATTTAGGAAGCCAAAACATGTTAGCTGGAGGAGTTAGAAATAAGGCTATATTAGAAAGGAGTTAGGAATAAGCAAAACATGTTAGCTGGGAGTTTGTTAGAAAGTTAGGAAGTAAAACATGTTAGCTGGAAGGTTGTTGGAAACATTTAGGAGAAATTTAGGAAGACAGAGTTAGCTAAGAAAGGGTTAGGAAAGGGTATATTAGCTGGAAGAGTTGGGAAGTAGAACATATTGGCTAGGAGTTGTTAGGAACTTGAGAAGGGGAGTTGGTGGTGGAACATGTTGGCTGGAGGTAGTTGTTATGGGATGTTAGAGGTAGAACATGTTAGCTGGAGAGGTTGTTAGAGTTGGGAGTAGAGATAGGTTAGCTGGAAGGTTGTTAGAGGTTAGGAAGTAGAACATGTTGGCTAGAGGAGTTAGGGGATTAAGTAAGAACATATTAGCGCTGGAGGGGTTGGGGGTTAGGAGTAGAACATGTTAGCTGGAGGTTAGAATGGGACATGTTAGCTGGAGGAGGTTAGGGTAAAGTGGAACATGTTGGCTGGAGGTTAGGAGTAGAGACATGTTAGCTGGAGGTTAGAGGAGTTGGGAGTAGAGACATGTTGGCTGGAGGGAGTTGGAGGTTAGGAGTAGAGACATGTTAGCTGGAGGAGTTGGGAGTAGGAAGTAGAGACATGTTGGCTGGAGGAGTTAGGGGTTGGGAGTAGAGACATGTTAGCTGGAGGGTTAGGAGTGAGAGACATGTTAGCTGGAGGAGGTTAGAGGGTTGGGAGTAGAGAACATGTTAGCTGGAGGGAGTTGGGAGGTTAGGGAGTAGAGACATGTTAGCTGGAAGGGGTTGGGGGTTAGGAGTAGAGACACATGTTAGCTGGAGGGGTTAGGGGAGTAGAGACATGTTAGGACAGTTGGGAGTAGAGCATGTTGGCTGAGGGGAGTTGGGAGTAGAGACATGTTAGCTGGAGGGTTGAGGGTTAGGAGTAGAGACATGTTAGCTGGAGGTTGGGGGTTAGGAGTAGAGACATGTTAGCTGGAGGGAGTTAGGGGCTAGGAAGTAGAGACATGTTAGCTGGAGGGGTTAGGGGGTTGGGAGTAGAACATGTTAGCTGGAGGGGTTGGGTAGAGACATGTTAGCTGAGGAGTAGAGACATGTTAGCTGGAGGAGGTTAGGGTAGGAGTGGAGACATGTTGGCTGGAGGTCGAGTTAGGAGTAGAGACATGTTAGCTGGAGGGTTGAGGAGTTAGGAGTAGAGACATGTTAGCTGGAAGGTGTTGGGGGTTGGGAGTAGAGACATGTTAGCTGGAGGGGGTTGGGAGAGAGAACATGTTGGCTGGAAGGTGTGAGGAGTAGAGACATGTTGGCTGGAGGGGGTTGGGAGTTGGGAGTAGAGACATGTTGGCTGGAGGGGTTAGGGTTAGGGAGTAGAGACATATTGAGCTGGGGGGAGTTGGGAGTAGAGACATGTTAGCTGGAGGGTTGGGGGTTGGGAGTAGAGACATGTTAGCTGGAGGGGCTGAGGTTAGGGAGTAGAGACATGTTAGCTGGAGGGTTGGAGGTTGGGAGTAGAGACATGTTGGCTGGAGGAGTTAGGGTAGGAGTAGAGACATGTTGGCTGGAGGGTTGGAGTTGGGAGTAGAGACATGTTAGCTGGAAGGGTTAGGAAGTTGGAGTAGCAGACATGTTAGCTGGAAGGGGTTAGGGGCTGGGAGTAGAGACATGTTGGCTGGAGGTTGGGGTTAGGAGTAGGAGACATGTTGGCTGGAGGGGTTAGGGGTTAGGAGTGGAGACATGTTGGCTGGAGGGCTGGAGGTTGGGAGTAGAGACATGTTAGCTGGAGGAGTTGGGGAGTTGGGAGTAGAGAACATGTTGGCTGGAGGGTTAGAGGTAGAGACATGTTAGCTGGAGGAGTTAGGGGTAGGAGTAGAGAACATGTTAGCTGGAGGGGTTAGGGAGTAGAGACATGTTAGCTGGAGGGGTTAGGGAGTGAGAACATGTTAGCTGGAGGGGTTAGGGGTTAGGAGTAGAGACATGTTAGCTGGAGGGGTTAGGGGCTAGGAGTAGAGACATGTTAGCTGGAGGGGTTAGGGGTTAGGAGTAGAGACATGTTAGCTGGAGGGGGTTAGGGGTTAGGGAGTAGAGACATGTTAGCTGGAGGGGTTAGGGGTTAGGAGTAGAGACATGTTAGCTGGAGGGGTTAGAGTTGGGAGTAGAGACATGTTGGCTGGAGGTTAGGGTTAGGAGTAGAGAACATGTTAGCTGGAGGGTTGGAGGTTGGGAGTAGAGACATGTTAGCTGGAGGTTAGGGTTGGAGTAGAACATGTTAGCTGGAGGGCTAGGGGAGTAGAGACATGTTAGCTGGAGGGGTTAGGGGTTAGGAGTAGAGACATGTTAGCTGGAGGGGTTAGGATTGGAAGAGACATGTTAGCTGGAGGAGGTTAGGGCTAGGGAGTAGGAACATGTTGGCTGGAGGGTTAGGGTTGGGAGTAGAGACATATTAGCTGGAGGGGTTGGGAGTAGAGACATGTTAGCTGGAGGGATTAGGGGGTTGGGAGTAGAGACATGTTAGCTGGAGGGGTTGGGGGTTAGGAGTAGAGACATGTTGGCTGGAAGGGGGTTAGGAGGGGAGTTGGGGTAGGGAACATATTGGCTGGGGGAGTAGGGAGTAGAGACATGTTGAACTGGAGGGGGTTGGGAAGTTGGGAGGAGACATGTTAGCTGAGAGGAGTTGGGGGCTGGGAGCAGAGACATGTTAGCTGGAGGGGCCAGGTTAGAGGAGTAGAGACATGTTAGCTGGAGGAGTTAGGGGTGAGACACACATGTTAGCTGGAGGGGGCTGGGGGCTGGGAGCAGAGACATATTAGCTGGAGGTCAGGGGCTGGAGCAGAGAAAGGTTGATAGAGGAGGGGGCCAGCTGGGAGAGACATGTCATTGGGGTTGTTAGCTGGGAGATAGAGACACGTTACTGGGAGGTTATTAGGAGTTGGAGAGACAGGTTGGCTAGAGGGGTTGGGAGGGAGTAGAGACATGTTGGCTGGAGGGTTAGAATAGGAAGCAAAGACATAATGTTAGCTGGAAAGGGTCAGATAGAGACATATTGCTTTGAGGCTTTGTTAGAGAGTTAGGAGCAGGAGACATATTATGGAGGGGGCTGGGTAGAGACATATTAGCTAGAAGGTGTAGGGGTGAGAACAAGTGCTGGAAAAAATTTGGGATAAAACATAATATTGGACTAGAAAATGGGAATACATTTATATTAACTAGGGGTTGGGAGTAAAGACATATTTGGCTGGAGGGGGTTAAAGGGGTAGGGATAAAGACATATTATAGAAAATTTATTAGTTTAGGGAATAAAAACAAATTAACTGGAGGTTGGGGGTTGGGATAGAGACATATTAACTGGAGGGGCTAGTTGGGAGTAGAGACATAAAAAGGGGTCAGTTGGGAGTAGAGACATATTAACTAGAGCTGGGAAGCAGAGACATGTTGGCTGGAGGGGTTAGGGGGCTGGGAAGCCAAAGACATGTTAGCTGGAGGGTGTGGGGGTTAGGGAGTAGAGACATGTTGGCTGGAGGGGTTAGGGGGTTGGGAGTAGAGACATGTTAGCTGGAGGTTGGGGGTTGGGAGTAGAGACATGTTGGCTGGAGGGGTTAGATGGGAGTAGAGACATGTTGGCTGGAGGGGTTAGAAGTAGAGACATGTTAGCTGGAGGGGTTAGGGGTTGGGAGTAGAGACATGTTAGCTGGAGGGGTTGGGAGTAGAGACATGTTAGCTGAGAGGGTTGGGGGTTGGGAGTGAGAGACATGTTAGCTGGAGGGAGTTGGGAGTTGGGAGTAGAGACATGTTAGCTGGAGGGGTTGGGAGTAGAGAACATGTTAGCTGGAGGCGGTAGAGAGTAGAGACATGTTAGCTGGAGGAGTTGGAGGTTGGGAAGTAGAGACATGTTAGCTGGAGGGGCTGGGGGTTGGGAGTAGAGACATGTTAGCTGGAGGTTGAGGGGCTGGGAGCAGAGACATGTTAGCTGGAGGTTGGGGAGCTGGGAGTAGAGACATGTTGGCTGGAAGGGGTCAGTGGGAGTAGGGAGTAGAGACATGTTAGCTGGAGGGGTTGGGAGGTTGGGAGTAGAGACATGTTGGCTGGAGGGTTGGAGAGTTAGGAGTAGAGACATGTTAGCTGGAGGGGTGCTAGGGGGTTGGGAGTAGAGACATGTTAGCTGGAGGGGTTGGGGGTTGGGAGTAGAGACATGTTGGCTGGAGGGGTTAGAGGCTAGGAGTAGAGACATGTTAGCTGGAGGTTGAGGGTAGAGTAGAGAGACATGTTAGCTGGAGGGGTTGGGGGTTGGGAGTAGAGACATGTTAGCTGGAGGGGTTGGGGGGTTAGGAGTAGAGACATGTTAGCTGGAGGGGGTTGGGGGTTGGGAGTAGAGACATGTTAGCTGGAGGGGTTGGGGTTAGGAGTAGAACATGTTGGCTGGAGGAGTTGGGGGTTGGGAGTAGAGACATGTTGGCTGGAGGGAGTTAGGGGTTAGGAGTAGAGACATGTTAGCTGGAGGGGTTAGGGGGTTGGGAGTAGAGACATGTTAGCTGGAGGGGTTGAGGGTTAGGAGTAGAGACATGTTGGCTGGAGGAGGTTGGGGGTTGGGAGTAGAGACATGTTGGCTGGAGGGGTTAGGAGTAGAGACATGTTAGCTGGAGGAGTTGGGAGCTGGGAGTAGAGACATGTTAGCTGGAGAGGTTAGGGTTAGGAGTAGAGACATGTCAGCTGGAGGGTTAGAGGTTGGGAGTAGAGACATGTTAGCTGGAGGGGTTAGGGGTTGGGAGCAGAGACATGTTAGCTGGAGGTTAGAGTTAGGAGTAGAGACATGTTAGCTGGAGGAGTGATAAGACATGTTGCTAGAGGTTAGGAGTAGGAGAGACATGTTAGCTGGAGGATGTTGGGGGTTAGGAGTAGAGACATGTTAGCTGGAGGGTTAGGGGTTAGGAGTAGAGACATGTTAGCTGGAGGGTTGGGAGTTGGGAGTAGAGACATGTTGGCTGGAGGGTTAGGGGGTTAGGAAGTAGGAACATGTTAGCTGGAGGGTTGGGGTTAGGATGTAGAGAACATGTTGGCTGGAGGGGTTAGAATAGAAGACATGTTAGCTGGAGGGTTAGAGGTTAAGAGATGGGAACATGTTAGCTGGAGGGGTTAGAAGAAAACCCATATTAGCTAGAAAGCGATAGAAGTGGAAACATATTAGCTAAGAAGGAAATTTAGGGGTTAAGTAAAGGCTATATTAGCTGGAAGGAGTTAGGGAATTTAGGAAATGAGACATGTTAGCTAGAAGAAAGGGTAAAAGTTAGTAAACATATTAACTAGAGGATTAGGGGTTTAAAGTCGAACATAATAGCTGGAGGGTTGCAAAGGTTAAAATAAAGGCTATATTATGGAAAAGAATTAAAAGTAAAATGGAACATGTTAGCTGGAGGGATTTAGGGGTTAGGATAGAACATGTTAGCTGGAAGGAGTTAGAGAGGTTAGGAGCAGAGACATGTTAGCTGATAAATAGTGGTTAGGAGTAGAGACATGTCAATGGAGGCATAAAATGGGATAGAGACAATGTCATGGATGGGGGTCTAGGAGACACGTCAGTAAAATAAAATAGAACATGTTAATGGAGGGGTTGTTTAAAAGTAGGGAGTAGAACATGTTGGCTGGAGGGCTGGGGGCTGGGAGGCAGAGACACAGTTACTGGATAAATAAAATGGAGCAGAGACATGTCACTGGAGGAAATAAAGGTGATGAGACACGTCAATGGAGGCCAGTCAGAGCAGAGACAATGTCACCGGAGGCTGGGAGCAGAGACACACATTGATATTGTCAGCTGAGCAGAGACACGTCAATGGGGGCTGTCAGGGGGCTGGGAGCAGAGGACATGTCAATGGAGGGTCACAGTCAGACAGAGACATGTTGGCTAGAGGTTAGGCTGGGAGTAGAGACATGTTAGCTGGAGGTTAGGGAGTAGATGGAACATGTTGGCTGGAGGGTTAGGGGTTAGGAGTAGAGACATATTAGCTGGAGGGAGTTAGGGAGTAGAGAGACATGTTAGCTGGAGGGTTAGAGGTTGGGAGTAGAGACATGTTAGCTGGAGGGGGTTAGGAGTTGGGAGTAGAGACATGTTAGCTGGAGGTTGTTGGGGGTTGGGAGTAGAGACATGATTAGCTGGAGGAGTTAGGGGTTAGGAGTAGAGACATGTTAGCTGGAGGGGAGGTTGGGAGTAGAGAGCATGTTGGCTGGAAGAGGACTGGGAGTAGAGACACATTGCTGGAGGGTTGAGGGGTCAGGAGATAGAGACATGTTAGCTGGGAGGTTGGGGGTTGGGAGTAGAGACATGTTAGCTGGAGGGGTTGGGGGGTTGGGAGCAGAGACATGTCAGCTGGAGGGGATTGGGAGTAGAGAGCATGTTGGCTGGAGGGGTTGGGAGGAGAGAACATGCTACTGGAGGTTAGGGGCAGATAGACATGTTAGGCTGGAGGAGTTCTGGGGGCTAGGAGATAGAGACATGTTAGCTGGAGGGCTTGGGGGCTGGGAGTGAGAGACATGTTGAGGGCTGGGAGAGAGGCACATGCTGGGGGTAGGAGTAGAGACACAAGTTAGCTGGAGGGGCTGGGGGTTAGGAGTAGAGACATGTTGGCTGGAGGGTGTTGAGGGGCTGGGAGTAGAGACATGTTAGCTGGAGGAGAAGGCTGAGTGAGGCTGCGAGAGAGCATGTTGGCTGGAGGGGCTAGGGGCTAGGGTAGAGACATGTTGGCTGGAGGGGTTGGGGGTTAGGAAGTCAGAGACATGTTGGCTGGAGGGGTTGGGGAGTTGGGAGTAGAGACATGTTGGCTGGAGGGGTTGGGGGCTGGGAGCAGAGACATGTTGGCTGGAGGGGTTAGGGAAGGCTTGGAGTGGAGACATGTTGGCTGGAGAGGGTTGGGGGGTTAGGAGTAGAGACATGTTAGCTGAGAGAGGAGTTAGAGGAGTTAGGAGGTAGAGACATGTTAGGCTGGAAGGAGCTGTTGGGGAGTTGGGAAGTAGAGACATATTGGCTGGAGGGGTTGGGGGTTGGGAGTAGAGACATGTTGGCTGGAGGGGTTGGGGAGTTAGGGAGTAGAGACATGTTGGCTGGAGGGTTGGGGTGGGAGTGGAGACATGTTGGCTGGAGGAGTTAGGGGGTTAGGAGTAGAGACATGTTGGCATGGAGGGGGTTAGGGGGTTGGGAGTAGAGACATGTTAGCTGGAGGAGGTTGGGGAGTTGGGAGATAGAGAACATGTTGGCTGGAGGGGTTGAGGGTTGGGAGTGAGAGACATGTTGGCTGGAGGGGGTTGGGGGTTGGGAGTAGAGACATGATTGGCATAGGGAGGGAAGTTGAGGGGGTTAGAGAGTAGAGACATGTTAGCTGGAGGTTAGGGGTTGGGAGTAGAGACATACTAGCTGGAGGGAGTTGAGAGTTGGGAGTAGAGACACATGTTAGCTGGAAGGAGTTAGAGAGGTTGGGATAGAGACATGTTGGCTGGAGAGGAGACTTAGAGGTGTAGGGAGTAGAGAGACATGTTAGCTAGAGAGGGGCTAGGGGTTAGGAATGTAGAGACATATTGGCTGAAGTTAGGGGTGTAAGAGCAGATGGAGACACATGCTAGCTGGAGAGGGTTGGAGGGGTTGGGAGTAGAGAGACATATTGGCTTGGAGGCTGGGAGTAGAGACACTTAGAGGGTTTGGAGGTTAGAGTAGAGACATGTTGGCTGAGGAGGTTGAGGGAGTTGGAGTAGGAGACATGTTGGCTGGAGGGGTTGGGGTAGTAGAGACATGTTGGCTAGAGGGCGTAGGGAGTGGAGACATGTTGGCTGGAGGAGTTGAGGTTAGGGAGTAGAGACATGTTGGCTGGAGGTCAGTGGTGAGTAGAGACATGTTGGCTGGAGGGTGGCTGGGGGGGCTGGGGATAGAGACATATTGGCTGAGGGCTGTTGGGGGGGCTGGGAGTAGAGACAGGTTGTATTGAGGGCTGGGTGAAACATATTAGCTGAAGGGATTGAGAGTTAGGAAGAGACAGTTGGCTGGGGGGGAATAGGAGTAGAGACACATTTGCTGGAAGGAAATTTGGGGGCTGGGAGTAGAGACACATATTGCTGGAGGGGCTAGGGGCAGGGAGTGGAGACATATTGCTTGGAGGGGCTGGGGGGTGGGAAAAGAGACATATTGCTTCTGGAAAGGTTGGGAGAGACATATTGCTGGAGGAAGAAGGAAATTTAGGGGTGGAAATACAAACATAACTGAAAATTGGGGCTGGGAGGAGACATAATACTGAAAATTAGAGGGAGTAAAGACATATTGGGGGCTGGGAGAGACAGGCTGGCTAGAGGGCTGGGAGTAGAGACATGTTGGCTGGAGAGGTTGTTAAGGGGGGTTGTGGGAGTAGAGACATGTTGGCTGGAGG
>NW_027035240.1:0-9977 GCF_034236695.1 Oncorhynchus nerka | reverse complement strand
CTCATGAAACACCAAGGGCATCAAGGTAAAGCTCCAACACACAACCCTTATCTCATGAAACACCAAGGGCATCAAGGTAAGCTCCACACCCAACCCTTATCTCATGGAAACACCAAGGGCATCAAGGTAGCTCCAACACACAACCCTTATCTCATGAAACACCAAGGGCATCAAGGTAAAGCTCCAACACACAACCCTTATCTCATGAAACACCAAGGGCATCAAGGTAAAGCTCCAACACACACAACCCTTATCTCATGAAACACCAAGGGCATCAAGGTAAAGCTCCAACACACAACCCTTATGTCATGAAACACCAAGGGCATCAAGGTAAAGCTCCAACACACAACCCTTATGTCATGAAACACCAAGGGCATCAAGGTAAAGCTCCAACACACACAACCCTTATGTCATGAAACACCAAGGGCATCAGTCAAATCCACAGCATTATATAACCGCTGATCCTGATATACACACTCACCTACATCATACTGCAACGCACACACACATATGCACACACATGCACTCAGACACACGCTCACACATGTTCATACATGCTCATACATGCTCACACACACGGAGGCTGAGGTGTAACGTGACTCTATCAGTGTTCAGAGAGAAAGTCCTTCCAACAGAGGTTTAACATTACACAACAGTATTAGGAACGTTGGGAGCGTTTCCAGGCTGCCTTGATCACAGTGGTGCTGCACAGCTTAGCAGGTCTCACAAGGACTGGTGACGTGGTTCTCAGGTATTACTTCACTTAGCCTTCCACCTCATAGCTGTGTCGTTTCTCTCCCTCTTTCTCTCCTCTCCCTCTCCCCTTTCACCCCTCTTTCTCTCCTCTCCCTCTCCCCTTTCACCTCTCTCTCCTCTTTCTCTCCTCTCACTCTCCCCTTTCACCCCTCTTCCTCTCCCCTTTCACCTCTCTCCCTCTTTCTCTCCTCTCCTCTCTCCTTTCACTTCTCTCCCTCTTTCTCTCCTCTCACTCTCCCCTTTCACCCTCTCTCTCCCTCTTCCTCTCCCCTTTCACCTCTCCCTCTTTTCTCTCCTCTCCCTCTCCCCTTTCACTTCTCTCCTCTCCCTTTCACCTCTTTCTCTCCTCTCCCTCTCCCTCTTTCTCTCCTCTTCTTCACCCTCTCCTCTTTCTCCCCTTTCACCTCTCTCCCTCTTTCTCTCCTCTTCCTCTCCCCTTTCACCCTACTCCCTCTTCCTCTCCCCTTTCACCTCACCCCTCTTTTTCTCCTCTTCCTCTCTCCTTTCACCTCTCTCCCTCTCTCCAGTTGTTGGACAGTGACCAGGAGTTGTATAAGAACTCCCGCTGGTCATCTCAGAGCGCTGGCAGCAGGAGGTGGCTGAGACGGTGTACGAGGCGGTCAACTCCGACACGGACAAGAACGAGGCCCGCAAGAGGGCCAGAACAAACAGCTGGGCCACGAGGAGGTGAGGACACACACGACGCACGTCTCCACACACACACGACGCACGTCTCCACACACACACAGACGCACGTCTCCACACACACAACGCACGCCTCCGCACATCTTCACACACCACGACGCGTCTCACACACACACACGACGCACGTCTCTACACACACAACGCCGTCTCCATACACACGACGCACACACACGACGACGTCTCCACACACGACGCACGTTCCACCACACACACGACGCACGCCTCCACACACACGACGCACGCCTCCACACACACACGACGCACGTCTACACACACACACACGACGAGCAAGCTTCTACACACACACACACACACGATGCATGTCTTCCACAATAATACATGACGCATGCCTACACACACACGCACACGCACGCATCGACGCACGCCTCCACACACACACACATCGACGCACGCCTCACACACACACACACACACGACGCACGCCCACACACACACACACACTGACGCACGCTCTCACACACACACACACACACGACGCACGTTCCACACACACACACACACACACGACGCACGCTTCACACACACACACGACGCACGCCCCACACACGACGCACGCCTCCACACACACGCCGCACGTCTCCACACACACGCCGCACGCCTCCACACACACACGACGCACGCCCACACACACACACACACACACACGACGCACGTCTTCACACACACACACACGAGCCTTCTCCCAACACACACACGCACCCACACACACACGACGCACGTCTCCACACACACACCGACGCACGTCTCCCACACACACGACGCACGTCTCCCACACACACACGACGCACGTCTCCACGACACACACACCACGCACGTCTCCACACACACACGACGCACGCCTCCACACACACACACGACGACGCCTCGCCACACACACACACACACGACGCACGCCTACTTTCACACACGACGCACGCCTCCACACACACACACACGCACGCACGTCTCCACACACACACACACACGCACGACGACGTCTGGGCTGGGCTGCATTACGACGCACGTTCCACACATCGACGCACGCTTCCACACACACACACACGACGCACCACACGACGCACGTCTCCACACACACACGCGACGCTCCACACACCCCCACACACGCCGTTTCACAACACGACGCACGCCCACACACACACCACGCACGCCTCCACGCACACGACGCAGACGTTTCCACACACACACACGACGCACGCCTCCACACACACACACGACGCACGCCTACACACACACACACGACGCACGCCTCCACACACACACACACACACGACGCACGCCTCCCACACACACACACACGGCGACGCTCCACACACACACACACGCACGTCTCCACACACACACACACGACGCACGCCTCCACACACACACACACGACGCACGCCTCCACACACACACACACACACACACGACGCACGTCCCACACACACACACACGCACGCACGCCTCCACACACACACACACACGACGCACGCCTCCACACACACGACGCACGTCTCACACACACGCCGCACGCTCCTCCACACACGCCGCACGCCTCCCACACACACGACGCACGCCTCCACACACACACACACACACCACGCACGCTCTCCACACACACACGACGCACGCCTCCCCACACACACGACGCACGCCTCTCACACACACACACACACGACGCACGCCCCACACACACACACACGACGCACGTCTCCACACACACACGACGACACGCCTACACACACACACACACACACGACGCACGTCTCACACACACACGACGCACGCCTCCACACACACACACACACGACAAGACGCCTCACACACACACACACAAGACGCACGCCTCCACACACACACACACACGACGCACGTTCCACACACACACACACACGACGCACGCCCTCCACACACACACGACGCACGTCTCACACACGACGCACGTCTCACACAACACGACGCACGTTCACACACACACACACACACGACGCACGCCTCCACACACACACACACGACGCACGTCTCCACCAACACACGACGCGCTCCACACACACACGACGCACGTCTCCACACACACACACGACGCACGTCTCCACACACCACACGTGCGGCCCACACACCACCACGCGCGCCACACACACACGACGACGCTTCACACACACACACGCTTCACACACGACGCACGCTCACACACACACACACGACGCACGTCTCCACACACACACACACACACACGACGCACGTCTCCACACACACACACACGACGCACGTCTCCACACACACACACGACGCACGTCTCCACACACACACACACGACGCACGTCTCCACACACACACACACGACGCACGTCTCCACACACACACACACGGCGCACGTCTCCACCCACACACACACGACGCACGTCTCCACAAACATCACACTAGAGATGCACGATATGGACTGAATGTTATATTGCAATATTTTTGTATTGATGATATGACTTGTGTTGTAACAAAACACTTGTAAGACAGTAGGTACTGTGGAACATAGTGTTTTATCATTGTGCAGCCCTACCTCACACATCATGTGGGTAAGCTTTTCCTTGTACTGCTGGCGCTGAGCTTTCCTTCCATGTGTGTTTATTGTGTGTTTCAGACTATGCCCTGGGGAAGGACTGTATAATGCACGGCTACATGTTAAGCTGGGGAACCTGCTCCTGACGCAGTGGCAGCGCCCGATACTTCTACCTGTTCCCCAACCGAGTGGAGTGAGGGGAGAGGGGGAGTCACGGAGTGAGCAACACACACCTCTACCTTACCCAATACCTTTTGTGTGCCTGTGTGTCTAGGATTGGCGTGCTTCTTCTGTTGTTCACATATGTGGTCGTCTGTCTGTTTCCACTTGCAAGCATGTGCTTTCATGGGTGTGTGTATTCTTCCTCATTGTCCATCTGTCTGTCAGTGCATGAAGGTTGTCTGTCCTCGCCCCTTTCTGTAGGCCTGGATAAAAACATTCTGTAGGCCTGGATAAAAATCTGTAGGCCTGATAAAAACATTCTGTAGGCCTGGATATAAACATGAAAACATTCTGTAGGCCTGGATTAAAACATGAAAACATTCTGTAGGCCTGGATAAAAACATTCTGTAGGCCTGGATGAAAACATTCTGTAGGCCTGGATAAAAACATGAAAACATTCTGTAGGCCTGGATAAAAACATGAAAACATTCTGTAGGCCTGGATTAAAACATGAAAACATTCTGTAGGCCTGGATTAAAACATGAAAACAGTCTGTAGGCCTGGATAAAAACATTCTGTAGGCCTGGATGAAAACATTCTGTAGGCCTGGATAAAAACATTCTGTAGGCCCGGATGAAAACATTCTGTAGGCCTGGATGAAAAACATTCTGTAGGCCTGGATGAAAATATTATGTAGGCCTCGGATAGAAAACATTATGTAGGCCTGGATGAAAACATTATGTAGGCCCGGATGAAAACATTATGTAGGCCCGGATGAAAACATTCTGTAGGCCTGGATGAAAACATTCTGTAGGCCTGGATGAAAACATTCTGTAGGCCCGGATAGAAAACATTCTGTAGGCCTGGATATAAAACATTCTGTAGGCCTGGATATAAAGCATTCTGTAGGCCTGGATATAAAACATTCTCAGGCCTGATATAAAACACCTGGCCTGGATATAAAACATTCTCTAGGCCTGGATATAACATCTAGGCCTGATATAAACATTCTGTAGGCCTGGATATAAAACATTCTGTAGGCCTGGATAAAAACATGAAAACATTCTGTAGGCCTGGATGAAAACATTCTGTAGGCCTGGATAAAAACATTCTGTAGGCCTGGATAAAACATCATTCTGTAGGCCTGGATAAAAACATTATGTAGGCCTGGATAAAAACATGAAACATTCTGTAGGCCTGGATAGAAAACATTCTGTAGGCCTGGATAAAAACATTCTGTAGGCCTGATAAAAACATGTGAAAACATTCTGTAGGCCTGGATGAAAACATTCTGTAGGCCTGATAAAAGCATTCTGTAGGCCTGGATAAAACATTCTGTAGGCCTGGATGAAAACATTCTGTAGGCCTGGATGAAAACATTATGTAGGCCTGGATAAAAACATTATGTAGGCCTGGATTAAAACATGAAAACATTCTGTAGGCCTGGATGAAAACATTCTCTAGGCCTGGATATAAAACATTCTGTAGGCCTGGATATAAACATGAAAACATTCTGTAGGCCTGGATAGAAATAAACATTCTGTAGGCCTGGATGAAACATTGTCTAGGCCTGGATAAGAACATGAAAACATTCTGTAGGCCTGGATAAAAACATTCTGTAGGCCTGGATAAAAACATTCTGTAGGCCTGGATAAAACATTCTGTAGGCCTGGATAAAAACATTCTGTAGGCCTGGATAAAAACATTCTGTAGGCCTGGATAAAAACATGAAAACATTCTGTAGGCCTGGATAAAAACATTCTGTAGGCCTGGATGAAAACATGTAAAACATTCTGTAGGCCTGGATAGAAAACATTCTGTAGGCCTGGATGAAAACATTCTGTAGGCCTGGATAAAAACATTCTGTAGGCCTGATAAAACATTCTGTAGGCCTGGATAAAAACATTCTGTAGGCCTGGATAAAAACATGAAAACATTCTGTAGGCCTGGAAACATGAAAACATTCTGTAGGCCTGGATGAAAACATTCTGTAGGCCTGGATAAAAACATGAAAACATTCTGTAGGCCTGGATAAAAACATTCTCTAGGCCTGGATGAAAACATTCTCTAGGCCTGGATATAAAACATTCTGTAGGCCTGGATGAAAACATTATGTAGGCCTGGATGAAAACATTCTCTAGGCCTGGATATAAAACATTCTCTAGGCCTGGATAAAAATCTTATGATGAAAACATTCTGTAGGCCTGGATATAAAACATGAAAACATTCTGTAGGCCTGGATGAAAACATTCTGTAGGCCTGGATGAAAACATTGTCTAGGCCTGGATAATAACATGGAAACATTCTGTAGGCCTGGATATAAAACATTCTGTAGGCCTGGATAAAAACATTCTGTAGGCCTGGATAAAAACATTCTGTAGGCCTGGATAAAAACATTCTGTAGGCCTGGATAAAAACATTCTGTAGGCCTGGATAAAACACATTCTGTAGGCCTGGATATAAACACATTACTGTAGGCCTGGATGAAAACATTCTGTAGGCCTGGATAAAAACATTCTGTAGGCCTGGATAAAAACATTCTGTAGGCCTGGATAAAAACATTCTGTAGGCCTGGATAAGAACATTCTGTAGGCCTGGATGAAAACATTCTGTAGGCCTGGATGAAAACATTCTGTAGGCCTGGATAAAAACATTCTGTAGGCCTGATAAAACATTCTGTAGGCCTGGATAAAACATTCTGTAGGCCTGGATAAAAACATTCTCGTAGGCCTGGATATAAAACATTCTGTAGGCCTGATAAAAACATGAAAACATTCTGTAGGCCTGGATGAAAACATTCTGTAGGCCTGGATGAAAACATTATGTAGGCCTGATGAAAACATTATGTAGGCCTGGATGAAAACATTCTGTAGGCCTGGATGAAAACATTCTGTAGGCCTGATATAAAACATTCTGTAGGCCTGGATTAAAACATGAAAACATTCTGTAGGCCTGATAAAACATGAAAATTCTGTAGGCCTGGATAAAACATTCTGTAGGCCTGGATAAAAACATTATGTAGGCCTGGATAAAAACATTCTGTAGGCCTGGATGAAAACATTCTCTAGGCCTGATAAAAACATTCTGTAGGCCTGTATATAAAACATTCTGTAGGCCTGGATATAAAAACATTCTGTAGGCCTGGATATAAAACATGAAAACATTCTGTAGGCCTGGATAAAAACATTCTGTAGGCCTGGATAAAACATGAAAACATTCTGTAGGCCTGGATAAAAACATTCTGTAGGCCTGGATAAAACATTCTGTAGGCCTGATAAAAACATTCTGTAGGCCTGGATAAAAACATTCTGTAGGCCTGGATAAAACATTCTGTAGGCCTGGATTGAAACATAAAACATTCTGTAGGCCTGGATGAAAACATTCTGTAGGCCTGGATAAAAACATTATGTAGGCCTGGATTAAAACATGAAAACATTCTGTAGGCCTGGATAAAACATCTTAGGCCTGGATAAAAACATTCTGTAGGCCTGGATATAAAACATTCTGTAGGCCTGATATAAAACATGAAAACATTCTGTAGGCCTGGATGAAAACATTGTCTAGGCCTGGATAAGAACATGAAAATATTCTGTAGGCCTGGATATAAAACATTCTGTAGGCCTGGATAAAAACATTCTGTAGGCCTGGATAAAAACATTCTGTAGGCCTGGATAAAAACATTCTGTAGGCCTGGATAAAAACATTCTGTAGGCCTGGATATAAAACATTCTGTAGGCCTGGATATAAAACATTCTGTAGGCCTGGATAAAAACATTCTGTAGGCCTGGATAAAAACATTATGTAGGCCTGGATAAAAACATGAAAACATTCTGTAGGCCTGGATAAAAACATTAAAACATTCTGTAGGCCTGGATGAAAACATTCTGTAGGCCTGGAAGAAAACATGAAAACATTCTGTAGGCCTGGATAAAAACATTAAAACATTCTGTAGGCCTGGATAAAAACATTAAAACATTCTGTAGGCCTGGATAAAAACATTCTGTAGGCCTGGATAAAACATTGTGTAGGCCTGATGAAAACATTCTGTAGGCCTGGATAAAAACATTCTGTAGGCCTGGATATAAAACATTCTGTAGGCCTGGATAGAAAACATTCTGTAGGCCTGGATATAAAAACATTCTGTAGGCCTGGATGAAAACATGAAAACATTCTGTAGGCCTGGATATAAAACATTATGTAGGCCTGGATGAAAACATTATGTAGGCCTGGATGAAAACATTATGTAGGCCTGGATAAAAACATTATGTAGGCCTGGATGAAAACATTATGTAGGCCTGGATAAAAACATTCTGTAGGCCTGGATGAAAACATTCTGTAGGCCTGGATATAAAACATTCTGTAGGCCTGGATAAAAACATGAAAACATTCTGTAGGCCTGGATAAAAACATGAAAACATTCTGTAGGCCTGGATGAAAACATTCTGTAGGCCTGGATAAAAACATTATGTAGGCCTGGATAAAACATTCTGTAGGCCTGGATAAAAACATTCTCTAGGCCTGGATAAAACATTCTGTAGGCCTGATAAAAACATTCTGTAGGCCTGGATATAAAACATTCTGTAGGCCTGGATATAAAACATTCTGTAGGCCTGGATAAAAACATTCTGTAGGCCTGGATAAAACATGAAAACATTCTGTAGGCCTGGATAAAAACATTCTGTAGGCCTGGATGAAAACATTCTGTAGGCCTGGATAAAAACATTCTGTAGGCCTGGATAAAAACATTCTGTAGGCCTGGATAAAAACATTATGTAGGCCTGGATGAAAACATGAAACATTCTGTAGGCCTGGATAAAAACATTCTGTAGGCCTGGATAAAAACATTATGTAGGCCTGGATAAAACATGAAAACATTCTGTAGGCCTGGATAAAAACATTCTGTAGGCCTGGATATAAAACATTCTCTAGGCCTGGATATAAAACATTCTGTAGGCCTGGATAAAAACATGAAAACATTCTGTAGGCCTGGATGAAAACATTGTCTAGGCCTGGATAAGAACATGAAAACATTCTGTAGGCCTGGATATAAAACATTCTCTAGGCCTGGATAAAAACATTCTGTAGGCCTGGATAAAAACATTCTGTAGGCCTGGATAAAAACATTCTGTAGGCCTGGATATAAAACATTCTGTAGGCCTGGATATAAAACATTCTGTAGGCCTGGATATAAAACATTCTGTAGGCCTGGATAAAAACATTCTGTAGGCCTGGATAAAAACATTATGTAGGCCTGGATAAAACATGAAAACATTCTGTAGGCCTGGATAAAAACATTAAAACATTCTGTAGGCCTGGATGAAAACATTCTGTAGGCCTGGAAGAAAACATGAAAACATTCTGTAGGCCTGGATAAAAACATTAAAACATTCTGTAGGCCTGGATAAAAACATTAAGACATTCTGTAGGCCTGGATAAAAACATTCTGTAGGCCTGGATAAAACATTGTCTAGGCCTGATGAAAACATTCTGTAGGCCTGGATAGAAAACATTCTGTAGGCCTGGATATAAAACATTATGTAGGCCTGGATGAAAACATGAAAACATTCTGTAGGCCTGGATAAAAACATGAAAACATTCTGTAGGCCTGGATATAAAACATTCTCTAGGCCTGGATAAAAACATTAAACATTCTGTAGGCCTGGATAAAAACATTGTCTAGGCCTGGATAAGAACATGAAAACATTCTGTAGGCCTGGATGATAAAACATTCTGCAGGCCTGGATAAAACACATTCTGTAGGCCTGGATGAAACATTACATTCTGTAGGCCTGGATAAAAA
>NW_027035239.1:0-9975 GCF_034236695.1 Oncorhynchus nerka | reverse complement strand
CCGCTATGCCCTCAGACGAACTATCAAACAAGCAAAGCGTCAATACAGGATTAAGATTGAATCCTACTGTCAGATGTGGCAGGGCTTTAAAACTATTATGTACTACAAAGGGAAACCCAGATGCGAGCTGCCCAGTGATGTGAGCCTACCAGACGAGCTAAATGCCTATTATGCTCGCTTCGAGGCAGGCAACACTGAAGCATGCACGAGAGCACCAGCTATTCTGGAGGAATGTGTGATAACGCTCCCGGTAGCCGATGTGAGCAAGCCCTTTAAACAGGTCAACATTCACACAGCCGCGGGGCCAGATGGATTATCAGGACGTGTACTCATAGCATGCGCAGACTAACTAGTAAGTGTCTTCACTGACATTTTCAACCTCTCTCTGACTGAGTCTGTCATACCTACATGTTTCAAGTAGACCATCATAGTCCCTGTGCCCAAAGAAGCGAAGGTAATCTGCCTAAATGATTACCGCCCTGTAGCACTCACGTCGGTAGCCATGAAGTGCTGTGAAAGGCTGTCATGGCTCACAACAACAGCATCACTCCTGGATACCCTAGACCCACTCCAATTTGCATACATACAACAGATCCACAGACAATACAATCTCAATCGCACTACACACTGCCCTTTCCCACCTTGTCAAAAGGACCACCTATGTGAGAATGCTGATCATTGACTACAGCTCAGCGTTCAACACCATGTGCCCACAAAGCTCATCACTATGCTAAGGACCCTGGGACTAAACACCTCCCTTCTGCAACTGGATCCTGGACTTCCTGATGGGCCGCCATCAGGTGGGAAGGGTAGGCAACAACACGTCTGCCACGCTGATCGTCAACACTGGGTCCCCTCAGGGTGTGTACTTAGTCCCTTCCTGTAATCCCTGTTCACGACGACTGCCTGGCCAAACACGACTCCAACACCATTAAGTTTGCTGACGACACAACAGTGGTAGGCCTGATCACCGACAACGATGAGACAGCCTATAGGAGGAGGTCAGAGAACTGGCAGTGTGGTGCCAGGACAACAACCTCTCCCTCAATGTGAGCAAGACAAAGGAGCTGATAGTGAACTACAGGAAAAGGCAGGCAGAACAGGGCTATAGTGGAGTGGGTTGAGAGTTCCTGGTGTCCACATCACCAACAATCTATCATGTCTCAAACACATCAAGACAGTCGTGAAGAGGGCACAACAAAACCTTTTCCCCTCCAGGAGACTGAAAAGATTTGGTATGGGTCCCCAGATCCTCAAAAGTTCTACAGCTGCACCATTGAGACATCCTGACCGGTTGCATCAGCGCCTGGTATATCAACTGCTCGGCATCTGACCATGTTGCGCTGCAGAGGGTAATGCGTATGGCCCAGTACTTCACTGGGGCCAAGCTTCCTGCAATCCAGGACCTATATAATAGGCGATAAGAGGAAAGCCCATAAATTGTCAGAGATTGTCAGAGAGTCCAGTCACCTAAGACTGTTTTCTGCTACCGCATGGCAAGCTGGGTACCGAGCACCAGTCTCGGACCAAAAGGCTCCTTAACAGCTTCTACTCCCAAGCCATAAGACTGCTGAACAATTCATCAAATGGCCACCGACTATTACATTGAGTAGCTAATGCCCCCCCTTCATTTGTTTTGTACACTGCTGCTACTGCTGTTTATTATCTATGCATGGTCACTTCACCCTACCTACATGTACAAATACGAGTACAGTTTCATATATTGTTGTCATATGTTCTTTGCGCAGAATTGTCAATGTGATAATGGCCCTGTCATTGGCAGTTACAATCAAGGTTATTACCACACCTGCAGGCGTTATGCAATTGGGTAGCTTTGACAATCAAATGGGTGGGTATAAAAAGGCATGCAATTACAATGTGTAATGACACACAATGGCTGCTTTGGCTCTGTTGGAAGATTTGGTGAATGGAAGAATTCAGAGAGAGCGGATTTTCAGAGACCAGCAAGATTTTCTGTCCAATGATGATGAGTGGCTTATAAGTTTGGTTCCGATTACCAAGAGCTGTTCTCTTGGATCTCTGTGCTGTAGTGGGCCCAGCTTTACAGAGAATCACCTGCAGAAACCAAGCCATGCCTGTCCCACTGCAACTCCTTGGCAACCTCGTTAATAGCCTTGATGGTGTCACTTTGCGTTTGCAGGACTGCATCTGTGAGGACACGGGCGCTGGAGGGTTGTGACGCACGACGTGCAGTGGAGACGCCAGGGCTGGGCGCACTCAGCTCCTAACCCTGCTGCAGCACCACCTCCCAGGGGAACACTCAGCTCCTAACCCTGCTGCAGCACCACCTCCCCAGGGAACACTCAGCTCCTAACCCTGCTGCAGCACCACCTCCCAGTGGAACACTCAGCTCCTAACCATGCTGCAGCAATCACCTCCCCAGTGGAACACTCAGCTCCTAACCCTGCTGCAGCACCACCTCCCAGTGGAACACTCAGCTCTAACCTGCTGCAGCACCACCTCCCCAGTGGAACACTCAGCTCCCTAACCCTGCTGCAGCACCACCTCCCCAGGGGAACACTCAGCTCCTAACCCCGCTGCAGCACCACCTCCCAGTGGAACACTCAGCTCCTAACCCTGCTGCAGCACCACCTCCCCAGTGGAACACTCAGCTCCTAACCCTGCTGCAGCACCACCTCCCCAGTGGAACACTCAGCTCCTAACCCTGCTGCAGCACCACCTCCCCAGTGGAACACTCAGCTCCTAACCCTGCTGCAGCACCACCTCCCCAGTGGAACACTCAGCTCCTAACCCTGCTGCAGCACCACCTCCCCAGTGGAACACTCAGCTCCTAACCCTGCTGCAGCACCACCTCCCCAGGGGAACACTCAGCTCCTAACCCTGCTGCAGCACCACCTCCCCAGGGGAACACCAGCTCCTACCCTGCTGCAGCACCACCTCCCCAGGGGAACACTCAGCTCCTAACCCTGCTGCAGCACCACCTCCCCAGGGAACACTCAGCTCCCTAACCCCTGCTGCAGCACCACTCCCCAGGGGAACACTCAGCTCCTAACCCTGCTGCAGCACCACCTCCCCAGGGGAACACTCAGCTCCTAACCCTGCTGCAGCACCACCTCCCCAGGGAACACTCAGCTCCTCCCAACCCTGCTGCAGCACCACCTCCCCAGGGGAACACTCAGCTCCTAACCCTGCTGCAGCACCACCTCCCCAGGGGAACACTCAGCTCCTAACCCTGCTGCAGCACCACCTCCCCAGGGGAACACTCAGCTCCTAACCCTGCTGCAGCACCACCTCCCCAGGGGAACACTCAGCTCCTAACCCTGCTGCAGCACCACCTCCCCAGGGGAACACTCAGCTCCTATCCCTGCTACAGCACCACCTCCACAGGGGAACACTCAGCTCCTACTCCGCTGCAGCACCACCTCCCCAGTGGAACACTCAGCTCCTACTCCGCTGCAGGACCACCTCCCCAGTGGAACACTCAGCTCCTACTCCGCTGCAGGACCACCTCCCCAGTGGAACACTCAGCTCCTACTCCGCTGAAGCACCACCTCCCCAGTGGAACACTCAGCTCCTAACCCTGCTGCAGCACCACCTCCCCAGTGGAACACTCAGCTCCTACTCCGCTGCAGCACCACCTCCCCAGTGGAACACTCAGCTCCTAACCCTGCTGCAGCACCACCTCCCCAGGGGAACACTCAGCTCCTGCTCATCTGCAGCACCACCTCCCCAGTGGAACACTCAGCTCCTACTCATCTGCAGCACCACCTCCCCAGTGGAACACTCAGCTCCTACTCAGCTGCAGCACCACCTCCCCAGTGGAACACTCAGCTCCTGCTCAGCTGCAGCACCACCTCCCCAGTGGAACACTCAGCTCCTGCTCAGCTGCAGCACCACCGACCCCGCTGGAACACGCAGCGACTAAAAACAATAGAAAATGTCACCATTGTTTGTGTAAATACATGTTTAAACACAACATGAATGCATTTGGTTTACTCTTTTCAAAAGAGGGAATACTAATTACATACCTGGATCATCCGGTGCGTCTTGCATGTCCGTGTCCCCCGCCTGTGGCACAAACACTTTCTCTGTAAGGCTATGCGCCTTTTGGCCTCCACTTTGATGTTTTTATTTCTGAGAGGGTCAGACCTTTTGAGCCAGCAGCATTCATAGCGTCCGCTACATGTTGCCACTCTAACGCCTTCTTGTAATTTGTAATTCCCAAACTGTGTCCACCAAACAATATCTTTTTTCTTGCTTCAACCTCACCTACAAGAACTTCCATTTCACACTGGGTGAAATTTCGTTTTTTTAGCCTTTCTGTCGGGATTTGCCTCATTGTCGTCATGCAGTCAGTATGAATGCGGGCGTTTCACTGACCATTTATTGGCAACCATGCAGCAACCAAAACACACAAGCAATTTTACATCAGAATGGCTGAAAGCAGCAAATATAAATTTTTTGGAATGACCTAGTCAAAGTCCAGACCTAAACCCATTTGAGATGTAGCAGTACCTGAACCGAGCAGTTCATGCGAAGACCCACAAATGTCTCTGAGTATAAGCAGTTCTGCATGGAAGAAGTGGGCCAAAATTCCTCCACAAAGATGTGAGAGAATGATCAACAACTACAAGAAGGCGTTTGGTTGCAGTCATTGCAGCTAATGGTGGCGCAACCAGTTATTGAGTGTAATAACTTTTTTACACTGGGGTATTGGGTATTTTATAACTTTTCTAATTAAATAAATGAAATAGGTATGCATGTGTTATTTGTTTACTTAGGTTTCCTTTATCTAATATTAGGTTTTGTTTGAATATCTGATAACATTAAGTGTGAAAAACAGGCAAATATAGAGAACATCAGAAAGGGGCAAATACTTTTTCACGGCACTGTAGCTAGCTAGCTAACATTATGCATAGTCTTTGGATGTCACTCCTGCCATCCATCACGCACACCTGCCTTCCTCGTCACACGCATCAGCGATATTGACTCCATGGACTCACTCAATCACCTGTTTTTTTACCTTCCATATATTTGTCAGTTCCCAGCTCTGTTCCCCCTGCTGCATTGATTGTTATGTGTTTGTCACCCGTTTGCTGACTCTGTTCCTGTCTTGTTCTATGCCCGTTCCCTTGCTGACTCTGTTCCTGTCTTGTTCTATGCCCGTTCCCTATTAAATGTTTGACTCCTGTACCTGCTTCGCCTCTCCAGCGGCCGTCCCGTGACAGAATACAGCAGCCAACACACGAAGCATCGGGGAGTACTGGTGTTCCGGTTGGTGGTGACGTTGGTCCTAGGTCGCCACCGATGGAACCGGGGGTGCCTAGCCAGCTCGTCAGAGGTTTCGTTGGCTCGAAGGCGCCCATCCCACGTCGGGCCTCAGCTGATCGTCAGGTCTGTTTCGCCCAGCCGGTCCAGGAGATTTAATTTTGTTTTTAGAGATGTCGGGGTGATTCTGCCGCCAATGGAACCGGGGGTGCTAAGCCAGCTCTGTCAGGCTTCCAAGCCCTGGCTGGCTCGAGAGGTTTCCTTGCCTCGGTTGGCTCGAGAGGTTTCCCCTTGCCTCGGTTGTCTCGGCAGCCTTCCATCCCACGCCATTCTCCACTGGATCATCAGACTCCCCTCGCCACAGCTGGAGCGACAGGCGTCCTTGCCTCAGCCGGCTCGCCAGGCTCCCATGTCTTGGCCGGTTCGCCCAGGTGGGGCGCCGGGTGGCGCCAAGGGCACCAGGCTGCCCTGCATCACGCACTCCTGCCATCATCAATTACGCACACCTGCCTTCCCTTGTCACATGCATCAGCGATATTGGATTCATCTGGACTCACTCAATCAGCTGTTTTTTCCTCCCCTATATTTGTCAGTTCTCCAGCTCTGTTCCCCCTGCTGCATTGATTGTTATGTGTTTGTTACCCATGTGCTGAAGCTGTTCCTGTCTAGTTCTATGTCCGTTCCTTATTAAATGTTTGACTCCTTGTACCTGCTTCGCCTTTCCAGCTCGTTCCTGTGACACTTCCCGTCTCCCATACAGAGCCTCACTCTCCCTCTTCCCATTTCACATATAGAGAGACTCATCTCTCCTCTTCCTGTCTCACACACATCTCTCCATCTTCCCTGGTCTCCTAGGCTCCCTAGAGAAAGAGGAGTACCTTGCATGGCGTCGGAACCTGGAGGATGATAAAGGGTATCTGGACCGCCCCACTGTTTTCCACTGGACTGGACCTGGAAAGGGAGGGTCTCTCTGTCTGGAGATTCCCTAACCAGGAGGTGGGGTTAGCAGCCCTGGGAAGGGGCATCATACTCATAACATTATTGTTGACCTGCCTATGGTGCAATTTGTGAGTGTGTATATTCACTTATAATGATGCTCCCTTCAGGCAGATCCACAATAGCCACAAAGTTTTTGTGATTGAAAAATAGAACACACTGACAGTAAGAATACGTTCTATGTGGACGGAACATGGACTCATGACCCAGCTGAGGTGAGCAGTGTGTTTTGGGACCAGAACCATCTATGTTTTACATGTTGTAATGGCTCTGATGGAGAACCAATGTTTACTTAGTCATTCCTATATGGATGATAAATAGCTAACAGATTTGAAGTTTGAGTCCACTGTAGATTGCTGGTTTTGTGGTCCCCCAGCCTGTTGCAACCAACCAGCTAGGCACAGTCAACAACGCCATCCAAGGAAGAAGACTGACTTTGAGGTGTTTGATGCAGTTATGATGGACTCACAGAAGTGCTCTTATACACTGTGCTCTTCACAGATGAAAGCAGCTTCACACTGAGCACATGTGACAGACGTGACAGAGTCTGAAGACGCTGTGGAGAACTTTCTGCTGCCTGCAACATCCTCCAGCATGACCGGTTTGGCGTTGGGTCAGTCATGGTGTGGGGTGGCATTTCTTTGGGGGGGCCGCACAGCCCTCCATGTGCTCGCCAGAGGTAGCCTGACTGCCATTAGGTACTGAGATGAGATCCTCAGACCCCTTGTGAGACCATATGCTGGTGCGGTTGGCCCTGGGTTCCTCCTAATGCAAGACAATAATAGACCTCATGTGGCTGAAGTGTGTCAGCAGTTCCTGCAAGAGGAAAGCATTACTGTTATGGACTGGCCCCACGTTCCCCAGACCTGAATCCAACTGAGCACATCTGGGACATCTCTCCATCCACGCGCTACGTTGCACCACAGACTGTCCAGGAGTTGGCGGATGCTTTTAGTCCAGGTCTGGGATGAGATCCCTCAGGGAGACCATCCGCCACCTCATCAGAGCATGCCCAGGTGTTGTAGGGAGGTCATACAGGCACGTGGAGGCCACACACATACTGAGCCTCATTTTGACTTGTTTTAAGGACATTACATCAAGTTGGATCAGCCTGTAGTGTGGTTTTCCACTTTAATTTTGAGTGTGACTCCAAATCCAGACCTCCATGGGTTGATACATTTGATTTCCATTGATCATTTTGTGATTTTTGTTGTCAGCACATTCAACTATGTAAAGAAAAAGTATTTAATAAGAATATTTCATTCATTCAGATCTAGATGCTATTTTAGTGTTCCCTTTCTTTTTGAGCAGTGTATGCCAGGTCAGTGTCCACAACCTGTTTACCCATGCATAACACAAGAGCCATGTATAAAGGAGTTGGGCCTTTGAGCTTTCTGCATTAATGATGCCTCTTTAACATTCTATGGCAGCCATGTTAGCACCCCATTCATATTTCATGCTATGTAACTGAATGTCTAGAATTAGAACAACATTCTAAAAAGTTGGCCCAACTCCTAAATACAGACTCTGCATAACACTAATGAATGTAACCAAGTTATGCTACTGTATTGGAAAATGTCTCCATGATGCTAGAAAGTTAGATGGTAACTGGTAATAGCAAAATATTAACAAGACAAATATTGATGTTCAATCTCGCTTTGTATTTACCATCTGTTTGTGAGTTAGACCTGTCCAGCTCCCTCCTGGACCGTACCACCAGGAACCTACATTCCCAAGCAGGAAGATAAGTCTCTGCCCATTCTGCCACCTCACCTGCTACAGGTCATCCTAAACAAGCACACAGGAATCTCTGAGTACAAGATGACAACAACTGAATCCAAACCCTCATAGGAATGTCAATGATGAAGACATGACAGAGCGGTTCATGTCATTGACAGTAATGTGCATGCACTGGAGTAAGATGTTTGCTTTCCCTCATCAGTGTGACCCTGCATTGCTTCCAGAACCCAACCATGTCATGCTCAATCACCTCTACTCCCTGTCCATTAAGGTAAGACCAGGGAGAGATCAGAAAGTGCAACTCATCGCTACAAGAAGAAGTATGTCACCACCCTGATGTATAAGCCTGTCTGGCCAGTGGCCTGTGGCTGTATAAGCCTGTCTGACCAGTGACCTGTGGCTGTATAAGCCTGTCTGGCCAGTGGCCTGTGGCTGTATAAGCCTGTCTGACAAGAGGCCTGTGGCTGTATAAGCCTGTCTGACCAGAGGCCTGTGGCTGTATAAGCCTGTCTGACCAGAGGCCTGTGGCTGTATAAGCCTGTCTGGCCAGTGGCTTGTGGCTGTATAAGCCTGTCTGACCAGAGGCCTGTGGCTGTATAAGCCTGTCTGACCAGAGGCCTGTGGCTGTATACGTCCATCTGACCAGAGACCTGTGGCTTCTCAGCCTCTGCCTTCCCACCACAGACACAACTGCTTCACACAGCACAGCCTACACCGTTGTACCTGTATATACAGTACCAATAAAAAAGTTTGGACACACCTACTCATTCAAGAGGTTTTCTTTATTTGTACTATATTCTACATTATCGAATAATAGTGAAGACATTAAAACTATGAAATAAAACATATGGAATCATTTAGTAACCAAAAAGTGTCAAACAAATCAACATATATTTTATATTTGAGATTCTTTAAAATAATTTGCAGCAATTTGAACATGAAGGCATAATTCATGCAATCTCCTCTGAACAGTTGATGTTGAGTGGTGTCTGTTACATGAACTCTGTGAAGCATTTCTTTTGGCTGCAATTTCTGAGGCTGGTAATGAACTTATCCTCTGCAGCAGAGGTAATTCAGGGTCTTATTTTCCTGTGGTGGTCCTCATGAGAGCCATTTTCATCATAGCGCTTGATGGGTGCACAGCACTTGAATAAACTTTCAAAGTTCTTGACATTTTGTGGATTGACTGACCTTCATGTCTTAAATGAATGAGGGACTGTAATTTCTCTTGCTTATTTGAGCTGTTCTTGCCATAATATGGACTTGGTCTTTTACCAAATAGGGCTATCTTCTGTATACCACCCCTACCTTGTCACAACGCAACTGATTGGCTCAAACCCACTAAGAAAGAAAGGAATTCCACAAATTAACTTGTAATGGGCACACCAATCTGGTTGAGAAAATGCCAAGAGTGTGCAAAGCTGTCATCAAGGCAAAACGTGGCTACTTTGAATATTCTCAAACAAAACACTTTTTTGGTTACTACATGATTCCATATATGTTATTTCATAGTTTTGATGTCTCCACTATTATTCGATAATGTAGAAAATAGTCCAAATAAAGAAAAACCCTTGAATGAGGGTAGGTGTGTCCAAACTTTTGACTGGTACTGGTATCTCAGTTCAGAATGATTTCTATTTCCCAAATCTTCCTCAATCTGCCTTTCCTCTTGTTTAATGATTGCTGTCTGTTTGATGAATGACTCAAATGTAAAATGTTATAGACATAGAGGAGCACTAGCTTTTGCGTCGGAAGGATAGAGGAGTTTTGTGGGGTGGTGGGGGGATTCTGACTGATAATACATAAGGGTTGTGTTGTGGCCTGTAGAGATACTCCTTTTGCCTGATGACATGAAGTCCCATCATCAGACAACCAGGAAGTAGTAGAACATGGTGTTCCATTTGGACAGTTTGCCAGTCTTTTTATGTTATCATTATGCTTCACCAGCTATATCAGTTTGCGTATCAGTGCAAATGTTTTATTTAAATC
>NW_027035238.1:0-9975 GCF_034236695.1 Oncorhynchus nerka | reverse complement strand
GTGTTGGACTAGTGACCAGCAGGTAGCCTAGTGGTTAGAGCATGGACTAGTAACCAGCAGGTAGCCGAGTGGTTAGAGCGTTGGACTAGTAACCAGCAGGTAGCCTAGTGGTTAGAGCGTTGGTCCATTAACCAGCAGGTAGCCTAGTGGTTAGAGCATTGGTCCAGTAACCAGCAGGTAGCCTAGTGGTTAGAGCGTTGGACTAGTAACCAGCAGGTAGCCTAGTGGTTAGAGCGTTGGACCAGTAACCAGCAGGCAGCCTAGTGGTTAGAGCGTTGGACCAGTAACCAGCAGGTAGCCTAGTGGTTAGAGCATGGACTAGTAACCAGCAGGTAGCCGAGTGGTTAGAGCGTTGGGCCAGTAACCAGCAGGTAGCCTAGTGGTTAGAGCGTTGGTCCAGTAACCAGCAGGTAGTCTAGTGGTTAGAGCGTTGGACTAGTAACCAGCAGGTAGCCGAGTGGTTAGAGCGTTGGGCCAGTAACCAGCAGGTAGCCTAGTGGTTAGGGCGTTGGACCAGTGACCAGCAGGTAGCCTAGTGGTTAGAGCGTTGGGCCAGTAACCAGCAGGTAGCCTAGTGGTTAGAGCGTTGGACCAGTAACCAGCAGATAGCCATGTGGTTAGAGCGTTGGACCAGTAACCAGCAGGTAGCCTAGTGGTTAGAGCGTTGGACCAGTAACCAGCAGATAGCCATGTGGTTAGAGCGTTGGACCAGTAACCAGCAGGTAGCCTAGTGGTTAGAGTGTTGGACCAGTAACCAGCAGGTAGCCTAGTGGTTAGAGCATTGGACCAGTAACCAGCAGGTAGCCTAGTGGTCAGAGCGTTGGACCAGTAACCAGCAGGTAGCCTAGTGGTTAGAACGTTGGACCAGTAACCAGCAGGTAGCCTAGTGGTTAGAACGTTGGGCCAGTAACCAAAAGGTTGCTGAGATCCCTGAGCTGACAACGTAAAAACCTGTCATTCTGCCTCTGAACAAGGCAGTTAACCCACTGTTCCTAGGCCATCATTGTGTCATCACCGTCTGAAGAAGTGGACCAAAGCGCAGCGTGCTGAGCGTACAAACAAGAAACACAGAAACGACCGTGAAGCTTACAAGGGCTATAGTGCCACTAACAAAGCTAACTACCCACAATAACAAAAGGAAAAAGGTTGCCTAAGTATGATTCCCAATCAGAGACAACGATAGACAGCTGTCCCTGATTGAGAACCATACCCGGCCAAAACGTAGAAACACAAAACATAGAAATCAGAACATGGCATGCCCACCCAAATCACACACTGACCAAACCAAAATAGAGACATAAAAAGGCTCTCTAAGGTCAGGGTGTGACACATTGAAAATAAGAATTTGTTCTTTATTAACTGACTTGCCTAGTTAGATAAAGGTTAAACGTGTATCTATTTTTTAACTACAGGGTCAAGCGATTTACTTCTCCATACTGAATCATGTCCAGTGGACAGCAGATCATTCACCCAAAGTGTTTTCCAATCGTCAGCTGCTGAACTAGCCCAGCTGTGAAACCTAGGAGTCATGCTATTCTTGGCCAAATTCAACTGACCAGGGTATTTATCAATACCCTATGTAAAACCACTAAGACTGTCCCAAAGGACACCCTATTACCAACATAGGGCTCTGGTCATAAGTAGTCAGACTCTGAGTCTCTCTGCCCCAAGCTTTAAGAAATCCACATAGCTCTGTAATTTTAGCAGCCTTTCTACCTTAAGAAACGACGGAGAACAAAAATAATATGGGGGTCCGTCGTGAAGTCTGTATTTTAGAAAGCAACCACAGACAGAAACGCTTCTTTGTTTTAAAGTATGTGAGGCTGTCCTAGCTGTCTCAATGAGGAACCCATCTTCTCTCTGTCTCCCTGTTATCTACACCTTCCCTGTTCCTCTGTCTCCCTGTTATCTATACCTTCCCTGTTCCTCTGTCTCCCTGTTATCTATACCTTCTCTGTTCCTCTGTCTCCCTGTTATCTATACCGTCCCTGTTCCTCTGTCTCCCTGTTATCTATACCCTCCATCTTCTCTCTGTCTCCCTGTTATCAATACCTTCCCTGTTCCTCTGTCTCCCTGTTATCTATACCCATTTGTTTTGCTTTTCTTTCAAAAACAAGGACATTTCTAAGTGACCACAAAAATATATATATTTACCCCCAAAATATATGGGGGACATTCAAACTTTTGAACGGTGTATCTATATATTTTTTTGGGGGGGACCCTGCCTGTTTTGAATGTTATTTTGGCATTAATACGTGTCACATATCAGTTTGCAAACACTGTAAACAAATATATATCATTGAGTTAATAAAGCCGCATACAAACATGGTCTCTTTTTGGTTTTCTTGAGTAAGGCAGCTCCAAAATGAGGGTGTTTCAGCCTAGCTGTAATGGCTGTCAGACGAGCGGCTCTGGCAGCACTGGACAGGAGGAAGACTCTGGCAGCGCTGGACAGGCGGGAGCACCTGTAGAGACGGAGAGACAGCCTGTTGCGGGGGGCTGACACCGGAGGGCTGGTGGAGGTGGCACCGGATAGACCGGACCATGGAGGCGCACGGGATGTCTCGAGCACCGACCCTGCACAACCCTACCTGGCTGAATGCTCCCCGTAGCCAGGCCAGTGCGGCGAGGTGGAATAGACCGCACTGGGCTGTGCTGGCGAACCGGGGACACCATGCGTAGGGTTGGTGCCCGAGGAGACGCACTGGAGACCAGATGCGCTGAGCCGGCTTCATGGCACCTCGCTCGATGCCCACGCTAGCCCGGCCGATACGAGGCGCTGCTATGTACCGCACCGGGCTATGCCTGCGCACCGGGACACCGTGCACCTCACGGCATAAAGCGGTGCCTGTCCGGTCCCTCTCTCTCCACGGTAAGCACGGGGAGTTGGCGCAGGTTTCCTACCTGACTTCGCCACCCGCCAATACATTTTTGGGGCTGCCTCTCGGGCTTCCAACCGCGCTGCCGTGCTGCCTCCTCATACCACCTCCTCTCAGCTTTCGCTGCCTCCAGCTCAGTCTTGGGGCGGCGATATTCTCCAGCCTGTGCCCAGGGTCCCTTGCCGTCCAGAATCTCCTCCCATGACCAGGAGTCCTGAGATTGCTGCTGCTGCCCGTTGGTGGTGGGTTTTTCTGTAATGGCTGTCTTCCTCTGACGAGGAGGAGTAGTAAGGATCGGAGGACGAAGGCGCAGCGTGGTACGTGGTCATTAAAACAAGCGAACACTGAAACAAAACAATAAACGACACGTGAAATAACCAACCGAAACAGTTCCGTGTGGAACACACAGACACAGAAAATAACCAACCGAAACAGTTCCATGTGGACCTGCTGCCATATGTTTGGGTTTTCTGTTTAACTAAATCAAATCAAATGTATTTGTCACATACACATGGTTAGCAGATGTTAATGCGAGGGTAGTGAAACGCTTGTGCTTCTAGTTCCGACTGCAGTAATATCTAACAAGTAATCTAACAATTTCACAACAACTACCTTATAGACACAAGTGTAAAGGAATTAATAAGAATATGTACATAAAAATATAAATGGATGAGCGATGGCCGAACTGCATAGGCAAGACACAGTAGATGGTATAGAGTACAGTATAGGCATTTGAGATGAGTAGTGTAGGGTATGTAAACATTATATAAAGTGGCATAGTTTAAAGTGACTAGTGATACATTTATTACATTACATATGTTGTATCCTACCCTCACCACCTGGGGCTGGCCCGTCAGGAAGTCCAGGACACAGTTTCACAGGGTGGGATCGAGACCCAGGGTCTCGAGCTTAACAACGAGTTTGGAGGGAGCTCAGATGCAAAAATATGTATGTCCAACGTTTTGACAGTCAAGCTGTCTTCATCATAAAATACAGTATATATACAGAGAGTGGAGTGATGCAAGATATGTAAACATTATTAAAGTGATTAGTGATCCATTTATTCCAGTCTGTGTGTTGGCAGCAGCCTCCCTGAGTTAGTGGTGGCTGTTTAACAGTCTATTGGCCTTGAGATAGAAGCTGTTTTTCTGTCTCTCGGTCCCAGCTTTGATGCACCTGTACTGACTGAGCTGTAGTTGATGAACATCATTCTTACATTGGTATTCCTCTTGTCCAGATGGGTTTAGGGCAGTGTGCAGTGTGATTGTGATTGCGTCGTCTGTGGACCTATTGGGGCGGTAAGCCTTGACTAGTCTCTCAAAGCACGTCATGATGACGGAAGTGAGTGCTACAGGGTGGTAGTCATAGCTCAGTTACCTTAGCTTTCTTGGGAACAGGAACAATGGTGGCCCTCTTGAAGCATGTGGGAACAGCAGACTGGGATAAGGGTTGATTGAATAAACACACCAGCCAGCTGGTTGGCGCATGCTCTGAGGACACTGCTAGGGATCCCGTCTGGGCCGGCAGCCTTGCGAGGGTTAACACGTTCAAATGCTTTACTCATGTTGGCTGCGGTGAAGAGAAGACAGACTGAATGGGTTTTAATGTTTTACAGCAAGCTTGGGCCCAACTAGTCAAGCAGTATGTTAAGTGGGGGAGTATCGTAGATTTGAAGAACAGTTTTGCTACCTCTGTAGTCAAACAATTTCATATAAATCGGAAATTAGCTAGGTTGAATTTGGTTATTTGAGTTACCTTTTCACCTGCTTTTTAAAGGTTCTTTGCATTGCACATATATCAATGTATCATCTGCATACATTTGAACTTCAGACCCAGTCCAGACAGAAGGCACATCGTTAATGTACAGGCTGAACAGTTGGGGCCCCAGTGTTGATCCTTGGGGCACTCCCACATCATAGTTAAGAGAGGGCGACAGCTCATTGCTCACTCTAACACATTGAGTTCTGTCTTCAAGATATGATTTTATCCATCTAAAAGCATTGGGGGAATTGTTGAACTTGGACAATTTTGTGATTAGAACCTCATGGTTAACCAGTTGAAGCTAGGGGGGGCGCTATTTCATTATTGGATAAAAAAACGTGCCCATTTTAAGCGCAATATTTTGTCACGAAAAGATGCTCGACTATGCATGGAATTGACAGCCTTGGAAAGACAAAACTCAGAGGTCTCCAAAACTGCAAAGATATTATCTGTGAGTGCCCCAGAACTAATGCTACAGGCGAAACCAAGATGCAACCTCAAACAGGAAATGAGCAGGATTTTTGAGGCTCTGTTTTCCATTGTCTCCTTATATGGCTGTGAATATGCTGTGAACGAGCTTATGCGCTCTGCCGTTCGTCCAAGATGTCTGCAGCATTGTGGCGTATTTGTAGGCATATCATTGGAAGATTGGCCTTAAGAGACTACATTTACCAGGTGTCTGCCCGGTGTCCTTTGTCTACGTTGGTGCGTAATCTCAGTGGCAATAATTTTACTATGCGATACAGACAGAGAAGTATCGTTCCTGGAAGTGTGCATCATTGAAGAGATATGTGAAAAACACCTTGAGGATTGGTTCTAAACAACGTTTACCATGTTTCAGTCAATATTATGGAGTTAATTTGGAAAAAAGTTCGGCGTTTGGATAACTGAATTTTCGTGTTTTTTTGGTAGCCAAACGTGACGCACCAAACGGACCGATTTCTCCTGCACAAAAAATCTTTCAGGAAAAACTGAACATTGCTATCTAACTGAGAGTCTCCTCATTGAAAACATCCGAAGTTCTTCAAAGGTAAATGATTTATTTGAATGTTTTTGCTGGTTTTTGTGAAAATGTTTCCTGCTGATGCTAACGCTAAATGATACGCTAGCTATCAGTACTGTTACACAAATGCTAGTTTGCTATGCTTGAGAAGCATATTTTTGAAAATCTGAGATGACAGTGTTGTTAACAAAAGGCTAAGCTTGAGATAGATTAATTTCATTTCATTTGTGATTTTCATGAATAGTTAACGTTGCGTTATGGTATTGAGCTTGAGGCTATGATTACGCTACCGGATCCGGCTCCATGGCTCCATCCAAGAAGTTAACAGTATCAAAAGTCTGTTTATATGCCCCCTTAATTTATCCTACGGTTCTGACTTGTATAGGGAGTACACTGTTAGAATGGCCCATGTTCTGAATTCTGTGACTGTACATTTCTCCGGGTTGGAGCGAGCGGTCGATCTGCACTGGTCCGCAGGTAGTATTACATTTCATTACATTTCATTATAGTACAACGGTTTGATTTGTCTAATCTTATCAATTTCTTCTTAGCTAGCTACACAGCCGTCTTTGTATCATAGATAATTGCGTAATTATCGTATTTCGTCGTCCTAACGCAGTCTACACTGCCCTGCAGCTAGCCAGCTAGCTAACGTCCACCGTTAGCTAGTCCACCGTCTACCGATTAGCAGCACAACTATTACACTCAACTGAACGACTTGATTAGTGTAGTGTTAGCTAGCTACATAGTTGTCTTTGCTGTCTTCGTACTCCAAGATAATTGTGTAGTTTAGAGTGTGTAGTTTTATGTCGATCCTTAACATAGAGACTCTGCTAGCTAGCCAACAGCTAGCCAACGCTCTACCGAACAGAACTTCTGCACTCAACAATCCGGGTCGTATTTCGCTCGCTCCACAGGTAGTATCACATTTTTCATTTCATTTCATTACAGTACAACGGCTTGATTTGTTTGATCGTAGCTAGCTACATAGCTAGCTACATAGCCGTCTTTTGTATCAAAGATAATTGTGTAGTCTAGAGCGATTTCCTAGGTTAGTTAGCCAGCTATTGTCGTTCTTTTAACGCAACGTAACGTAATCAACACTGCTAGCTAGCCAGCTAGCCCCGAATAGCAGCACAGTAGAAACTATTACACTCAACGGAACGACTTGATTAGTGTAGTGTCAACAACGCAGCCAATGCCAACTAGCCTACTTAGTCAACAACGCAGCCTCTGCCAGCTAGCCTACTTCAGCAGTACTGTATCATTTTAATCATTTTAGTCAATAAGATTCTTGCTACGTAAGCTTAACTTCTGAACACTCGTGACGTGTAGTCCACTTGTCATTCCAATCTCCTTTGCATTAGCGTAGCCTCTTGTGTAGCCTGTCAACTATGTGTCTGTCTATCCCTGTTCTCTCCTCTCTGCACAGACCATACAAACGCTTCCACACCGCGTGGCCGCGGCACCCTAATCTGGTGGTCCCAGCGCACGACCCACGGGAGTTCCAGGTCCTCCGGTAGCCTCTGAACTGCCGATCTGCGCCAACAAGGCAGAGTTCATCTCCGCCTATGTCTCCCTCCAGTCCCTCGACTTCTTGGCACTGACGGAAACATGGATCACCACAGACAACACTGCTACTCCTACTGCTCTCTCTTCGTCTGCCCACGTGTTCTCGCACACCCCGAGAGCTTCTGGTCAGCGGGGTGGTGGCACCGGGATCCTCATCTCTCCCAAGTGGTCATTCTCTTTCTCCTTACCCATCTGTCTATCGCTCCTTTGAATTCCATGCTGTCACAGTTACCAGCCCTTTCAAGCTTAACATCCTTATCATTTATCGCCCTCCAGGTTCCTCGAGAGTTCATCAATGAGCTTGATGCCTTGATAAGCTCCTTTCCTGAGGACGGCTCACCTCTCACAGTTCTGGGCGACTTTAACCTCCCCCACGCCTACCTTTGACTCATTCCTCTCTGCCTCCTTCTTTCCACTCCTCTCCTCTTTGACCTCACCCTCTCACCTTCCCCCTACTCACAAGGCAGGAAATACGCTCGACCTCATCTTTACTAGATGCTGTTCTTCCACTAACCTCGTTGCAACTCCTCCAAGTCTCCGACCACTACCTTGTATCCTTTTCCTCTCGCCTCATCCAACACTTCCCACACTGCCCCTACTGGATGGTATCGCGCCGTCCCAACCTTCGCTCTCTCTCCCCGCTACTCTCTCTTCCATCCTATCATCTCTTCCCTCTGCTCAAACCTTCTCCAACCTATCTCCTGATTCTGCCTCCTCAACCCTCCTCTCCTCCCTTTCTGCATCCTTTGACTCTCTATGTCCCCTATCCTCCAGGCCGGCTCGGTCCTCCCTCCCGCTCCGTGGCTCGACGACTCATTGCGAGCTCACAGAACAGGCTCCGGGCAGCCGAGCGGAAATGGAGGAAAACTCGCCTCCCTGCGGACCTGACATCCTTTCACTCCCTCCTCTCTACATTTTCCTCTTCTCTCTGCTGCTAAAGCCACTTTCTACCACTCTAAATTCCAAGCATCTGCCTCTAACCCTAGGAAGCTCTTTGCAACCTTCTCCTCCCTCCTGAATCCTCCTCCCCCCCCCCTCCTCTCTGCAGATGACTTCACAACCATTTTGAAAAGAAGGTCGACGACATCCGATCCTCGCTTGCTAAGTCAAACGACACCGCTGGTTCTGCTCACACTGCCCTACCCTGTGCTCTGACCTCTTTCTCCCCTCTCTCTCCAGATGAAATCTCGTCTTGTGACGGCCGGCCGCCCCTACAACCTGCCCGCTTGACCCTATCCCTCCTCTCTCTCCCAGACCATTTCCGGAGACCTCCTCCCCTTACCTCACCCGCCATCAACTCATCCCTGACCGCTGGCTACGCCCCTTCCGTCTTCAAGAGAGCGAGAGTTGCACCCTTCTGAAAAACCTACACTGATCCCCCTCTCCGATGTCAAACAACTACAGACCAGTATCCCTTCTTTCTTTTCTTCCAAAACTCTTGAACGTGCCGCCCTTGGCCAGCTCTCCCGCTTATCTCTCTCAGAATGACCTTCTTGATCCAAATCAAGTCAGGTTTCAAGACTAGCCATTCAACTGAGACTGTTCTTCTCTGTATCACGAGGCGCCCGCACTGCCAAAGCTAACTCTCTCCTCTGCTCTCATCCTTCTAGACCCATCGGCTGCCTCTGGATACTTCAGAACCATCAGATCCTCCTCTCACCTCCTCCGAGTTGGGCATCTCTCATGCCGGCCCAATGCTTGGATTGCGCTCCCACCTGACAGGTCGCTTCCACCAGGTGCGGGCGTGAGAACCGCCCACACCACGTGCTCTCACCACTGGTGTCCCCAGGGCTCTGTTCTAGGCCCTCTCCTATTCTCGCTATACACCAAGTCACTTGGCTCTGTCATAACCTCACATGGTCTCTCCTATCATTGCTATGCAGACGACACACAATTAATCTTCTCCTTTCCCCCTTCTGATGACCAGGTGGCGAACCGCATCTCTGCATGTCTGGCAGACATATCCGTGTGGATGACGGATCACCACCTCAAGCTGAACCTCGGCAAGACGGAGCTGCTCTTCCTCCCGGGAAGGACTGCCCGCTCCATGATCTCGCCATCACGGTTGACAACTCCATTGTGTCCTCCTCCCAGAGCGCTAAGAACCTTGGCGTGATCCTGGACAACACCCTGTCGTTCTCAACTAACATCAAGGCGGTGGCCCGTTCCTGTAGGTTCATGCTCTACAACATCCGCAGAGTACGACCCTGCCTCACACAGGAAGCGGCGCAGGTCCTAATCCAGGCACTTGTCATCTCCCGTCTGGATTACTGCAACTCGCTGTTGGCTGGGCTCCCTGCCTGTGCCATTAAACCCCTACAACTCATCCAGAACGCCGCAGCCCGTCTGGTGTTCAACCTTCCCAAGTTCTCTCACGTCACCCCGCTCCTCCGCTCTCTCCACTGGCTTCCAGTTGAAGCTCGCATCCGCTACAAGACCATGGTGCTTGCCTACAGAGCTGTGAGGGGAACGGCACCTCAGTACCTCCAGGCTCTGATCAGGCCCTACACCCAAACAAGGGCACTGCGTTCATCCACCTATATATCAGCTACATTTTTTTAAAGGCAGTAAGTGAGGCTGAATGAACTGTTTCGCTCCCAAATAGCCAGGTGTAACAGTGGTAAGGTGTTGGGACTCTGCTGATAACCAGGTGTAACAGTGGTAAGGTGTTGGGACTCTGCTGATAACCAGGTGTAACAGTGTTAAGGTGTTGGGACTCTGCTGATAACCAGGTGTAACAGTGGTAAGGTGTTGGGACTC
>NW_027035237.1:0-9973 GCF_034236695.1 Oncorhynchus nerka | reverse complement strand
AAAGCTCGCATTGATGTGCCATCCTGGATGAGCTGCACTACCTGAGCCACTTGTGTGGGTTGTAGACTCCGTCTCATGCTACCACTAGAGTGAATTTTTTTGAGCAGTGTATATACAGTGTATATACATTATCTACAGAGGTATAATGTATTTTCCATACATTTCTATTGAATAATAAATCACCAGAATACGTTCTATACATATTGTCTGTACGTATACAAAATTCAGAGGTCAGATAGTAAGGTTCAGAACAAGTCCCTTCTGTTACAAACTAAACGCTGGACTAGAAACATGGGGTAATAATGTTGAGTTTATTTTTTCCAGTGGAGATTAGTTTATGAATTGCCTGGCTGGGCTGTGGGACAGTGGAGATTAGTTTATAAATTACCTGGCTGGGCTGTGGGACAGTGGAGATTAGTTTATGAATTGCCTGGCTGGGCTGTGGGACAGTGGAGATTAGTTTATTAATTGCCTGGCTGGGCTTTGGGACAGTGGAGATTAGTTTATAAATTGCCTGGCTGGGCTGTGGAACAGTGGATGTGTAGGAATGATTCAAATGGAACTGTTAACAGCCATTACCCGGGTAGTATTGTGAATAACTAGTGGCTATTAACCAATCGGCATACAGGATCCAAGTGTACTGTTTTATAATGAAGGATCTAGTCTAGATTAAACCTCATAGGAAGACAGTTTTATCATGTGGAGGTTTCATCCAGGTCTCTCTGTTTAACCAAATACTCTGTCTTTGGCAGGAGAGAGACCAGTCTGTCACTCTGACAGCAGTAAGAGTCCTTCAGAGGAACCAGACCCAGAGACTCCCAAACCAGTGAGACGACTCAACTGCTCCCAGTGTAATAAGAGTTTCAAGTTGTCATGGAACCTAAAAGAGCATGAGAGGGCACACACAGGAGACAAGCCTTTCCACTGCTCCCAGTGTGGAAAGAGATTTCCACGATCACAGAACCTAAAAATACATCAGAGGACACACACAGGAGAAAAGCCTTTTCTCTGCTCCCAGTGTGGAAAGTGTTTTACCCAGTTATGGAGCCTGAACAAACATAATAGAATACACACAGGAGAAAAGCCTTACCATTGTTCCCATTGTGGAAAGAAATTTAGGTTGTTAGATAAACTGAAGGAGCATGAGAGGACACACACAGGAGAGAAACCTTACCATTGCTCCCTGTGTGAAAAGAGTTTTACCCAATTAGCTTACCGAAAAGAGCACGAAAGGAAACACACTGAAGAAAAGACTTACCAATGTTCCCAGTGTGGAAAGAGATTTTCACGATCACAGGAACTAAATTCACACGAGAGGATACACACAGGGGAGAAACTTCACCACTGCTCTCATTGTGAAAAGTGTTTTACGCAGTTAGGGAGCCTGAACAAACATAATAGAATACACACAGGAGAAAAGCCTTACCCCTGTACCCATTGTGGAAAGAGATTTTCTAGATCACAGGACCAAAAATCACATGAGAGGACACACACCGGGGAGAAACCTTACCATTGTTCCCTATGCGGAAATGATTTTACCCATTTAGGGAGCCTGAACAAACATAAGAAGAGAATACACTCTGGAGTGAAGCCTTACTCATGTTCCCATTGCCTAATGCATTTCAGGTTGTTAAATAACCTTAAGGAGCACGAGAGGACACACACATCTTACCATGGTCGCAGTGGAAAAGATTTGACCAATTTAGGGAAACTATAAGATCATGAGAGGACACGTGGGAGAAATCACCCAGTTGTTCCCAGTGTGGAAAGAGTTTTACCTAGTTAGGGAAACTATAAGATGAGATGAGACACGTTAGGGAAACTATAAGATGAGATGAGACACGTTAGGGAAACTATAAGATCATGAGATGAGACACATGGGAGAAATCACCCAGTTGTTCCCAGTGTGGAAAGAGTTTTACCTAGTTAGGGAAACTATAAGATCATGAGATGAGACACGTTAGGAAACTATAAGATCATGAGATGACACATGGGAGAAATCACCCAGTTGTTCCCAGTGTGGAAAGAGTTTTACCTAGTTAGGGAAACTATAAGATCATGAGATGAGACACGTTAGGGAAACTATAAGATCATGAGATGAGACACGTTAGGGAAACTATAAGATCATGAGATGACACATGGGAGAAATCACCCAGTTGTTCCCAGTGTGGAAAGAGTTTTACCTAGTTAGGGAAACTATAAGATCATGAGATGACACATGGGAGAAATCACCCAGTTGTTCCCAGTGTGGAAAGAGTTTTACCCAGTTAGGGAGCCTGAAAATGCATGAGAGAATACACACACACAGGGGAGGAAAAGCTCACAGTTTGGAAAGAGTTTTAGTTAGGGAACCTAATTGTGGAAAGACATTTTCCCAGAGGACCTGAAATCACATGATAGAATAGACAGGCAGTGTTCTGATGAGTCACTGTGTTCTGATGAGTCACTGTGTTCTGATGAGTCACTGTGTTCTGATGAGTCACTGTGTTCTGATGAGTCACAGTGTTCTGATGAGTCACTGTGTTCTGACTGATGTTTGACTGTTGTTTTATGCATTAAATCACATTGTTTATATGTAATCTTAATCAACAATAGGCCTGTTAAAGTTTTTTCCTCTAGATACATGATTATATCTAAAATCAGATTACAATTTTAAAATGTTTTTTGTTTGTTTTGATTCTACGCTTTGATAGATTGGATACATGTTAGAACCCTTAGATGTTTATGACATGATTTAGATCATTTAAAATGTAAATTGGATGAATATTTTGTGTATTTCTTGATTCTGACCTTAAAACCTCAAGAAACGTAGTTGTTTTGGTTTCATTGAGTTAATTTGTGTTCTAGTCTCCAAGCTAAAGATGTATGAAACTGTGGTGATGTTCTGATAACGTTGTTAACATGGAAAACATTCACGACCTCGTCAATGTTCCCGTCAGTATTATTCCACTATGAGAGAACACAGGTGCTGATTGTAAAAACACTTTTGATTAATTTTTATCTGAATTAAGATGAACTTTATATTTTTTTTACTGTTGTTAGCCACGAGTGGACATTGATTATGTACATCTATGTACTTACAGAAATGAGCTCTTCTGAGTTTTGACATTTGAATTTTGATGTTTATCCCCGTTTCGTAACGTTTTTCAACAGAATCATTGGGATAAACACACCCCTGATCACCCGCACACACAGTTCACTTTCATAGCAGCCACGTACAAACAGCATGACCCCTTTTCTCATGGTATAATTCTTACTCCCATCTATGCGCTCATATCATTGTCACCATAATAGCTAAAGTAACGTCGTAGTCAACAAAACTAATAGGACTAATACGTTAGTAAACTTGCTACAATCATGCAGTAGCTTTATAGTGCAATAAATGAGTAAAACCAAAGCTTCCTTGACTTGGAAGAGTTCCAGTGTTGGATAGCCAGCTAGCTAACTTAGCATCCCTCTCTGTTGGATAGCCAGCTAGCTAACTTAGCATCCCTCTCTGTTGGATAGCCAGCTAGCTAACTAGCTGATCTGAAGGATCAGGATACAGTAGGTCTCTCTCGTAGAGGGGGCTAAACTAGCTAGCTGCATTCGCTATTAAGCGAAAGTAAAAAACATACTATGAAATATAGCTAGTTTTCGCTTCTCCTTAATTTTTGAATAAATTATTTGTTAAAAAATGTTAAACTATTGTGTCTTTCTCTCTTTGAGTCAACTACTCACCATATTTTATGCACCGCAGTGTTAGCTAGCTGTAGCTTATGTCTTCAGTACTAAACTATCTCTTCTATCCTTTGATTGGCCAACAACATGTCAGTTAATGTGCATAGAGCTCTGATATGTTAAGGACGTCCTCTGAAGTTGTCATAATTACTGTGTAAGTCTATGGAAGGGGGGTGAAACCATGAGCCTCCTAGGTCTTATATTGAAGCCAGTGTACCAAGAGGAGGACGAAGCCAGCTGTCCTCCGGCTACACCATGCTGCTACCTTACAGAGTGCTGTTGAACCTACTGTAGACCTTCATTGATGGAGGTGTGTGGCGACCAATCAGGGGAGAGCTTGTCTGTAAATTGAAGGGGTTTCAGGGTATTGAACAGGGGTGTGTTCAATTTGATTGAGTTTGTACTGAATAACACTATTACCAACATTTTCTTGTATGTTCTTGAACAGACTATGAGGTACAGTTTGGTTTGCTCCAGTTGGTGGGTGTGTCGGTGTGTGGCTAGAGTCTACAGGCATTTTGGGCCGCTTTTCCCACTACTGTCATGACTCTCCTGTGATGATCTGAAGGATCAGGAAACAGTAGGTCTCTCTCTGCAGAGGGGGAATGTCATGACTCTCCTGTGATGATCTGAAGGATACAGTAGGTCTCTCTCTCGTAGAGGGGGAATGTGTTTGATTGATGTACTGTTACTAGGAGGAGAGAGCCAAGTTGAGACGCTGGACCAGGTGGATATGGTATGATTCAAGGCAGGTTTATTAAAGGTAAAGATATCTGATATTAAAGCGTGCACGGATCCTCTCATTTGGCTCAGAAGGAGTCAGCTGAAAAAGGATGCCTAAACAGAGTGTGCAAAGGTATTTAAACATAGAATGACGTAGGTTGATTCTTGTAGTTCTGTCTTCTGACTGGTTGGTGAAGGTTGGAGGCAGGTCCTGTCCGACCATTTGCCGGTGCCCCATTGGTGCTTCTTGAAGTTGTCTGATCCTGGCCCTGCTCAGTTGACTTGAGTGGGGGTGTGTGTGCGTTAGAGATGTCTGTGTGTCTGTGTGTGTCCAGGAATTGAGAAAAGGGGAACTGGAACTGACTGTGGTCAAAGAAGGGGTTTGTGTCCAGGGATGTCAGTTGAAATGAGTGTGGGGTGTGTGTGCGTTCGTGCGCTATACTGTACGTGTCAATGTGTGTGTCAAGATATGTGTCAAGAGGCCATGAGTGAGGGGGCGATAGGGGAACTGGGACTAACCGTTATGCTTTAGGCTAGGGAGTTTCCCTGCCTTGGTGGGGATTTATGTGATAACTTCAGTCCGAATCGTTGAGTTTGGAGCTTTACAGTTGGTTTCCATAGGTTAGAATGTGCTTTTGACCTGACAGAATGTGTCTGGGTTAATGCAGAAGTATAAGTTTGAGTAATAGCCCCCTAAGTCTCAGTCATGGGATGTGTTTTAGTTATATGGTTCCAGGCCACTTGCTAGGCTATGAGTAAATAATATATGTTATGATATACTACAAAATGTCATGATCCTCCTGTGATGATCTGAAGGATACAGAGGTCTCTCTCAGAGAGGGGGAATGTCATGACTCTCCTGTGACGATCTGAAGGTTACAGTGGGTCTCTCTCGTAGAGGGGGAATGTCATGACTCTCCTGTGGTGATCTGAAGGTTACAGTAGGTCTCTCTTGTAGAGGGGGAATGTCATGACTCTCTTGTGATGATCTGAAGGATCAGGATACAGTAGGTCTCTCGTAGAGGGGGAATGTCATGACTCTCCTGTGATGATCTGAAGGTTACAGTAGGTCTCGTAGAGGGGGAATGTCATGACTCTCCTGTGATGATCTGAAGGATCAGGTTACAGTGGGTCTCTCTCGTAGAGGGGGAATGTCATGACTCTCCTGTGATGATCTGAAGGATACAGTAGGTCTCTCGTAGAGGGGGAATGTCATGACTCTCCTGTGATGATCTGAAGGATCAGGTTACAGTGGGTCTCTCTCGTAGAGGGGGGAGAGCGGGAAGTCGTCTGTTTTATGGTCGGTCATCAAATACGGTGCCCCCTATGGCCTGTAGTGTTCGAGATTGGAATGTAAACCGTGGAACACGGAGAGACCCTTGTACAATCAAAAGTTTAAATAATTCAACAATATTTATATTTTTGAGAATGTGGGAGTGGTCCGTGGACACTTAAGGGACAGTCATGACGAGTGTGTTTTATTTGGCGATCTCATGAAGGACAGGAAACAGTCATTACTGTGTCTTTGGTTGTGTTCCACTTCTGAATTATGGGGGTTCCATCTACATATTGTGAAACGTATGTGATTAAACATGAAACTATTTGTGAAAAGATGTAATTGTGATGTCAACCTTCTATATGAGAAAATATGGCTTTTCATGTCAAGTTAACTAAATCAGGCCACAGCCACGTGAGCATAGACATTATGGCGGCGCATGGACCACCCTCAGTTTCTTAGAAGTATATAAACCCACTCCTGACGGAAATGTACATCAGACCACGCAAACGTAAGCTGAGGTTGGAGACAAAATTACAAGCTGCACTACAACTCTACCAAAGGACTGCGTGGAGCAACACGGCTGGTTTAACCTCTCTGGGATATTCGGGACGTGAAGGCCCCACCCTGCCAACAGCCAGTGAAAGTGCGGGGCGCCAAATTCAAACAACAAAATCTCATAATTAAAATTCCTCAAGCATACAAGCATTTTACACAATTTTAAAGATACAATTTCATTAATCCGGCAACAGTGTCTGATTTCAAAAATGCTTTACGCGCGAAAGCTCCACAACGATTGTTAGGTCACCACCAAGTCACAGAAAAACACAGCCATTTTTCCAGCCAAAGAGAGGTGTCACAAAAACAGAAATATAGATAAAATTAATCACTAACCTTTTGATGATCTTCATCAGATGACACTCATAGGACTTCATGTTACACAATACATGTATGTTTTGTTCGATAAAGTGCATCTTTATATCCAAAATCTTATTTTACATAGGCGTGTTATGTTCAGTATTTCCAAAACATGCAGTGATTTTACAGAGAGCCACGCCAATTTACAGAAATACTCATAATAAACATTGATGAAAGATACAACTATTATACATGGAACTTAGATAAACTTCTCCTTAATGCAACCGCTGTGTCAGATTTAAAAAACTTTAAGTAGAAAGCAAACCATGCAAATAATGTGCCTACAGCGCTCAGAGACCAACCAAGCCAAATAGATATCTGCCATATTGGATAATCAACAGAAGTCAGAAATAACATTATAAATATTCACTTACCTTTTGATGATCTTCATCAGAATGCGCCTCCCAGGAATCCTAGTTCCACAATAAATGTTTGATTTGTTCGATAATGTCCATCATTTATGTCCAAATAGCTACTTTTGCGTTTTGGAAACAAATCCAAAGTCACGATGCGCGTTCACTAGGAGCAGACAAATTGTCAAAAAGTTCCGTTACAGTCCATAGAAACATGTCAAACGATGTATAGAATCAATCTTTAGGATGTTTTTAACATACATCTTCAATAATGTTCCAACCAGAGAATTCCTTTGTCTGTAGAAATGCAATGAAACGTGAGCTACTCTCTCACGTGAACGAAGCCGTCACGAGCTTGTGGTACTGCTGCCAGACCACTGACTCAAAGAGCGCCTTATAGAGCCCCTCCCCTTTACAGTAGAAGCCTCAAACAGGTTTCTAAAGACTGTTGACATCTAGTGGAAGCCTTAGGAAGTGCAACATGATCACATCCCAATTTTATCTTCAATAGGGAATGAGTTGAAAAATGAATTAACCAGATTTCCTTACTTCCTGGTTGGATTTGTTCTCAGGTTTTCACATGCCATATGAGTTATGTTATACTCACAGACATCATTCAAACAGTTGTAGAAACTTCAGAGTGTTTTCTATCCAAATATACTAATATTATATGCATATTCTAGCCATGGCTAAGTAGCAGGCAGTTTACTTCTGGGCACCTTATTCATCCGCTTACCAATACTGCCCCCAGTCACCAAGAAGTTAAACTCTGAGACATCGATTCACTACAGAAGTAAGCAGTCCCAGGCCATCAAACTACCAGTCTGCAGCCAGAACTGTACGAAGCCTAGGACAAGAATACCGACAACCGCCAAAACACCAACAGTATTCTATGCGACACCATGGCACGCCTAACGTATCCATTATAAACACAACCAAAGTCTTTGTCGATTGACTCTCCAGCAAGAGTAACCGGCGACCACAGAGAAAGACTACAAGGCATACACTCGTAAATAGCCGTAGTTTGAGCCGTAGTTCATGTAAGATATTAGCCATTTCTATGAGTGTAGTTATCTATGAGTGTAGTAGTGTGTGTGTTATAAAATGACTATGTTCTCATTTTTTACTTCAGAGCGCTCTCGAATAATGAATGAACCTTTTGCAGAATCTGAGACTTTGCCGAATTATTTTTAAACCAGGGACTTACAAACCTTGGGGATTTGGTCAAAGCTATAAAATAGTTGAGTTATCATCATTTTGGGATTGACAATTCTCGTGACTGTGTTTTCATGTTATTCTGTGACTTGGATTAGTTAGTTTAGTAAATAAATAATTAAACCAATTTGTATATCGCTGATTCATTATTTATGCGAGGGTTTGTGCAGATCTCCGAGGTTTGCGACGTTCAGTAATGAGAACCGATGAGGTACAGTACGTTAAGCGATTGTTTTGATAAGATATGAAAAATATCTGGGGAGTCGATTTGGGAAATAGTCTCTTTAAACATTTTCCCGTGGTGCCCCGACTTCCTAGTTAATTAAAGTTTAAATGATTAGTTTAATCACGTAATAATAATAATTACACAGAGAATTGATTTGATAAAAATAACAGTCTTCACGTTTATTGATGTCAACGGAACGACACTACTTTGACATTTTGTCTTCTACAGTGGTCCTCCTTGATATGTATGTATGGGATAAACCTTTATGGTTATGGGTTCAGCTGTATAATAAACCAGTCCTTTATGGTTATGGGTTCAGCTGTACAGGATAAACCAGTCCTTTATGGTTATGGGTTCAGCTGTACAGGATAAACCAGTCCTTTATGGTTATGGGTTCAGCTGTACAGGATAAACCAGTCCTTTATGGTTATGGGTTCAGCTGTACAGGATAAACCAGTCCTTTATGGTTATGGGTTCAGCTGTACAGGATAAACCAGTCCTTTATGGTTATGGGTTCAGCTGTACAGGATAAAACCAGTCCTTTATGGTTATGGGTTCAGCTGTACAGGATAAACCAGTCCTTTATGGTTATGGGTTCAGCTGTACAATAAACCAGTCCTTTATGGTTATGGGTTCAGCTGGATAATAAACCAGTCCTTTATGGTTATGGGTTCAGCTGTACAGGATAAACCAGTCCTTTATGGTTATGGGTTCAGCTGTACAGGATAAACCAGTCCTTTATGGTTATGGGTTCAGCTGTACAGGATAAACCAGTCCTTTATGGTTATGGGTTCAGCTGTACAGGATAAACCAGTCCTTTATGGTTATGGGTTCAGCTGTACAGGATAAACCAGTCCTTTATGGTTATGGGTTCAGCTGTACAGGATAAACCAGTCCTTTATGGTTATGGGTTCAGCTGTACAGGATAAACCAGTCCTTTATGGTTATGGGTTCAGCTGTATAATAAACCAGTCCTTTATGGTTATGGGTTCAGCTGGTGATAAACCAGTCCTTTAAGTTATGGGTTCAGCTGTATAATAAAACCAGTCCTTTATGGTTATGGGTTCAGCTGTACAGGATAAACCAGTCCTTTATGGTTATGGGTTCAGCTGTACAGATAAACCAGCGTCCTTATGGTTATGGGTTCAGCTGTATAATAAACCAGTCCTTTATGGTTATGGGTTCAGCTGTACAGGATAAACCAGTCCTTTATGGTTATGGGTTCAGCTGTATAATAAACCAGTCCTTTATGGTTATGGGTTCAGCTGTACAGGATAAACCAGTCCTTTATGGTTATGGGTTCAGCTGTATAATAAACCAGTCCTTTATGGTTATGGGTTCAGCTGTATAATAAACCAGTCCTTTATGGTTATGGGTTCAGCTGTACAGGATAAACCAGTCCTTTATGGTTATGGGTTCAGCTGTATAATAAACCAGTCCTTTATGGTTATGGGTTCAGCTGTACAGGATAAACCAGTCCTTTATGGTTATGGGTTCAGCTGTATAATAAACCAAGTCCTTTATGGGTTGCGGGGTTCAGCT
>NW_027035236.1:0-9972 GCF_034236695.1 Oncorhynchus nerka | reverse complement strand
AATGTATTGTAATGTATTGTATTGTATTGTATTGTATTGTATTGTAATGTATTGTATTATGTAATGTATTGTATTGTAATGTATTGTATTGTAATGTATTATGTGTAATAATGTAATGTGTAAATGTAATGTATTGTAATGTAATGTATTGTAATGTATTGTAATATAATGTATTGTAATGTATTGTAATGTATTGTAATGTAATGTATTGTAATGTAATGTATTGCTAATGTATTGTATTGTATTGTATTGCCGTAATGTATTATGTAATGTATTGTATTGTGTGTGTATTGTAATGTATTGTAGTCGTATTGTATTGTAATGTATTGTATTGTATTGTAATGTAATGTAATGTAATGTATTGTAATGTATTGTATTGTAATGTATTGTAATGTATTGTATTGTATTGTATTGTAATGTATTGTAATGTATTGTATTGTATTGTAATGTATTGTAATGTATTGTAATGTATTGTAATGTATTGTATTGTATTGTAATGTATTGTAATGTATTGTAATGTATTGTATTGTAATGTATTGTATTGTATAGATGCACTACTGTTCCACTGGATGTCATAAGGTGAATGCACCAATTTGTAAGTCGCTCTGGATAAGAGCGTCTGCTAAATTACTTAAATGTAATGTAAATGTGTGATCAATTGTATACACCTATCACCAACTGATGTGGCTGAAATAGCCAAATCAGCTAATTTGAAGGGATGTCCACATACTTTTTATATTATAGCATACTGCTGTATATAGTGTATATTATAGCATACTGCTGTATATAGTGTATATTATAGCATACTGCTGTATATATAGTGTATATTATAGCATACTGCTGTATATAGTGTATATTATAGCATACCACTGTATATATAGTGTTTATTATAGCATATTGCTGTATATATAGTGTATATTATAGCATATTGCTGTATATATAGTGTATATTATAGCATACTGCTTTGTGTATACTGTTTATTATAGCATACTGCTGTATATACTGTTTATTATAGCATACTTGTCACGCCCTGGTCTTTATTTAAGTATTTTGTTTTTTTCTTCATGTATTGGGTCAGGCCAGGGTGTGGCATGGAGTTTTTCTATTGTGGTGTGTTTTGTCTGGGGGTTTTGGTGTGTATGTTAGTGGGATTGTAGCTTAGTAGGGTGTTCTAGGAAAGTCTATGGCTGTCTGGAGTGGTTCTCAATCAGAGGCAGGTGGTTATCGTTGTCTCTGATTGGGAACCATATTTAGGCAGCCATATTCTTTGGTTGTATTGTGGGTGATTGTCCTTAGTGTCCTTGTTCCTGTCTAGGTTAGGTTACATCAGTATAGGCTGTTTCGGTTTTCGTTTCGTTTATTGTTTTTGTAGATATTGTATTTAGATTCGTGTTACGTTTGTTTATTAAAACATGGATCAAAATCTACACGCTGCAGTTTGGTCCGACTCTCCTTCACCATTAGAAAACCGTTACAATACTGCTGTATATACTGTTTATTATAGCATATTGCTGTATAGAGTGTGCATACGTAAGGCATCTATTATATGTTCCTTATTTAACCCTCTGGTTCCCCCATGGTTTTTGTGCGTATTTGTTCATTGTAAGTTGGTCTGTATTTGTGAGCTTGATTATTTTCCATCTTTGAATATTTGTTGTTTCTGTGTCACATCACATTCTGTTATAGACATTATATATCTGGATCACATTCTGTTATAGACAATATATATCTGGATCACATTCTGTTATAGACATTAAATATCTGGATCACATTCTGTTATAGACATTATATATCTGGATCACATTCTGTTATAGACATTATATATCTGGATCACATTCTGTTATAGACATTATATATCTGGATCACATTCTGTTATAGACATATCTGGATCACATTCTGTTATAGACATTATATATCTGGATCACATTCTGTTATAGGCATTACTATCTGGATCACATTCTGTTATAGACATATACTGAGATCACATTCTGTTATAGACATATATCTGGATCACATTGTGTTATAGACATTATATATCTGGATCACATTCTGTTATAGACATTATATATCTGGATCACATTGTGTTATAGACATTATATATCTGGATCACATTCTGTTATAGACATTATATATCTGGATCACATTCTGTTATAGACATTATATATCTGGATCACATTCTGTTATAGACATTATATATCTGGATCACATTCTGTTATAGACATATCTGGATCACATTCTGTTATAGACATTATATGTCTGGATCACATTCTGTTATAGACATATCTGGATCACATTCTGTTATAGACATATCTGGATCACATTCTGTTATAGACATTATATATCTGGATCACATTCTGTTATAGACATTATATATCTGGATCACATTCTGTTATAGACATTAAATATCAGGATCACATTCTGTTATAGACATATACTGGATCACATTGTGTTATAGACATTATATATCTGGATCACATTCTGTTATAGACATATCTGGATCACATTCTGTTATAGACATATCTGGATCACATTGTGTTATAGACATTATATATCTGGATCACATTCTGTTATAGATATATCTGGATCACATTCTGTTATAGACATTATATATCTGGATCACATTCTGTTATAGACATATCTGGATCACATTCTGTTATAGACATTATATATCTGGATCACATTATGTTATAGACATATCTGGATCACATTCTGTTATAGACATATCTGGATCACATTCTGTTATAGACATTATATATCTGGATCACATTCTGTTATAGACATTATATATCTGGATCACATTCTGTTATAGACATTAAATATCTGGATCACATTCTGTTATAGACATATCTGGATCACATTGTGTTATAGACATTATATATCTGGATCACATTCTGTTATAGACATATCTGGATCACATTCTGTTATAGACATATCTGGATCACATTCTGTTATAGACATATCTGGATCACATTGTGTTATAGACATTATATATCTGGATCACATTCTGTTATAGACATTATATATCTGGAGCCACATTCTGTTATAGACATTATATATCTGGATCACATTCTGTTATAGACATTATATATCTGGATCACATTCTGTTATAGACATATCTGGATCACATTCTGTTATAGACATTATATATCTGGATCACATTCTGTTATAGACATTATATATCTGGATCACATTCTGTTATAGACATTATATATCTGGATCACGTTCTGTTATAGACATATCTGGATCACATTCTGTTATAGACATTATATATCTGGATCACATTCTGTTATAGACATTATATATCTGGATCACATTCTGTTATAGACATTATACATCTGGATCACATTCTGTTATAGACATACATCTGGATCACATTCTGTTATAGACATTATACTGTACATATGGATCACATTCTGTTATAGACATATCTGGATCACATTCTGTTATAGACATTATACTGTACATATGGATCATATTCGGTTATAGACATGTAATGTCTGGATCACATTCTGTTATAGACATTATATATCTGGATCACATTCTGTTATAGACATTATATATCTGGATCACATTCTGTTATAGACATTTAATGTAAGGATCACATTCTGTTATAGACATTATATATCTGGATCACATTCTGTTATAGACATTATATATCTGGATCACATTCTGTTATAGACATATCTGGATCACATTCTGTTATAGACATTTAATGTAAGGATCACATTCTGTTATAGACATATCTGGATCACATTCTGTTATAGACATTATATATCTGGATCACATTCTGTTATAGACATTATATATCTGGATCACATTCTGTTATAGACATTATATATCTGGATCACATTCTGTTATAGACATATCTGGATCACATTCTGTTATAGACATATACTGGATCACATTCTGTTATAGACATATACTGGATCACATTCTGTTATAGACATATCTGGATCACATTCTGTTATAGACATTATATATCTGGATCACATTCTGTTATAGACATTATATATCTGGATCACATTCTGTTATAGACATATCTGGATCACATTCTGTTATAGACATTATATATCTGGATCACATTCTGTTATAGACATTATATATCTGGATCACATTCTGTTATAGACATATCTGGATCACATTCTGTTATAGACATTAAATATCTGGATCACATTGTGTTATAGACATTATATATCTGGATCACATTCTGTTATAGACATATCTGGATCACATTGTGTTATAGACATTATATATCTGGATCACATTCTGTTATAGACATTATATATCTGGATCACATTCTGTTATAGACAATATCTGGATCACATTCTGTTATAGACATTATATATCTGGATCACATTCTGTTATAGACATATCTGGATCACATTCTGTTATAGACATATATCTGGATCACATTCTGTTATAGACATATCTGGATCACATTCTGTTATAGACATTATATATCTGGATCACATTCTGTTATAGACATTATATATCTGGATCACATTCTGTTATAGACATTATATATCTGGATCACATTCTGTTATAGACATTATATATCTGGATCACATTCTGTTATAGACATTATATATCTGGATCACATTCTGTTATAGACATTATATATCTGGATCACATTCTGTTATAGACATATCTGGATCACATTCTGTTATAGACATTATATATCTGGATCACATTCTGTTATAGACATATCTGGATCACATTCTGTTATAGACATATCTGGATCACATTCTGTTATAGACATTATATATCTGGATCACATTCTGTTATAGACATTATATATCTGGATCACATTCTGTTATAGACATTAAATATCTGGATCACATTCTGTTATAGACATATCTGGATCACATTGTGTTATAGACATTATATATCTGGATCACATTCTGTTATAGACATATCTGGATCACATTCTGTTATAGACATATCTGGATCACATTGTAGTTATAGACATTATATATCTGGATCACATTCTGTTATAGCATTATATATCTGGATCACATTCTGTTATAGACATTATATATCTGGATCACATTCTGTTATAGACATATCTGGATCACATTCTGTTATAGACATTATATATCTGGATCACATTATGTTATAGACTATATCTGGATCACATTCTGTTATAGACATTATATATCTGGATCACATTCTGTTATAGACATTATATATCTGGATCACATTCTGTTATAGACATTATATATCTGGATCACATTCTGTTATAGACATTAAATATCTGGATCACATTCTGTTATAGACATATCTGGATCACATTGCTGTTATAGACATTATATATCTGGATCACATTCTGTTATAGACATATCTGGATCACATTCTGTTATAGACATATCTGGATCACATTCTGTTATAGACATATCTGGATCACATTGTGTTATAGACATTATATATCTGGATCACATTCTGTTATAAACATTATATATCTGGATCACATTCTGTTATAAACATTATATATCTGGATCACATTCTGTTATAGACATTATATATCTGGATCACATTCTGTTATAGACATATCTGGATCACATTCTGTTATAGACATTATATATCTGGATCACATTCTGTTATAGACATTATATATCTGGATCACATTCTGTTATAGACATTATATATCTGGATCACGTTCTGTTATAGACATATCTGGATCACATTCTGTTATAGACATTATATATCTGGATCACATTCTGTTATAGACATTATATATCTGGATCACATTCTGTTATAGACATTATACATCTGGATCACATTCTGTTATAGACATTATACATCTGGATCACATTCTGTTATAGACATTATACTGTACATATGGATCACATTCTGTTATAGACATATCTGGATCACATTCTGTTATAGACATTATACTGTACATATGGATCATATTCGGTTACAGACATGTAATGTATGGATCACATTCTGTTATAGACATTATATATCTGGATCACATTCTGTTATAGACATTATATATCTGGATCACATTCTGTTATAGACATTTAATGTAAGGATCACATTCTGTTATAGACATTATATATCTGGATCACATTCTGTTATAGACATTATATATCTGGATCACATTCTGTTATAGACATTATATATCTGGATCACATTCTGTTATAGACATTATATATCTGGATCACATTCTGTTATAGACATATCTGGATCACATTCTCGTTATAGACATATCTGGATCACATTCCTGTTATAGACATATCTGGATCACATTCTGTTATAGACATATCTGGATCACATTCTGTTATAGACATTATATATCTGGATCACATTCTGTTATAGACATTATATATCTGGATCACATTCTGTTATAGACATATTCTGGATCACATTCTGTTATAGACATTATATATCTGGATCACATTCTGTTATAGACATTATATATCTGGATCACATTCTGTTATAGACATTTAATGTAAGGATCACATTCTGCTATATTCCAGACTCAATCCAACCATTCCCATTACATTTATTACCGTTCTGTTCTGTAAGCATATGTTGAATCTTCACGGTACGTTTAGTGATTTAGGATTCTCAGCTTCCTCATATTTCAATCAGGAACAGAGTCAGTTCTGTTATTTTATCATTTCATTCGGGAAGACCATAACAATTACAACAAGCTGAAATAATTTACCTCTCCCCCATTCTTATTTTCTTACATACCCACAATTTTTTACAATGAAAAATGTATTGCTTGAAAAGGGTTGAGCCATATTCAAATAGAGCAATAGCAGCAAGTTGAAGGGTTTTAATCAATAGTATGGATTGTGGTGTCTATAGTATGGATGGTGGTGTCAATACTATGGATTGTGGTGTCAATACTATGGATTGTGGTGTCTATAGTATGGATTGTGGTGTCTGTAGTAGGGATTGTGGCGTCTATAGTATGGATTGTGGTGTCTGTAGTATGGATTGTGGTGTCTGCAGTATGGATTGTGGTGTCTATACTATGGATTGTGGTGTCTATAGTATGGATTGTGGTGTCTATACTATGGATTGTGGTGTCTATAGTATGGATTGTGGTGTCAATACTATGGATTGTGGTGTCTATACTATGGATTGTGGTGTCTATACTATGGATTGTGGTGTCTATACTATGGATTGTGGTGTCTATACTATGGATTGTGGTGTCTATAGTATGGATTGTGGTGTCAATACTATGGATTGTGGTGTCTATAGTATGGATTGTGGTGTCTACAGTATGGATTGTGGTGTCTATAGTATGGATTGTGGTGTCAATACTATGGATTGTGGTGTCTATAGTATGGATTGTGGTGTCAATACTATGGATTGTGGTGTCTATAGTATGGATTGTGGTGTCTACAGTATGGATTGTGGTGTCTATAGTATGGATTGTGGTGTGAGCCAAGTTGTTGTGTTGTGTAGCTTCCTTCTAACTTTCTAGAGGACTTTACATCTCTGTCAACTCTATCTAAAGTATACTATTGATTTATGTTTGCAATACAATCATTTAAATGTTTTATCAATGTGGTGGCAATTGGCCAATATTTAAATGAGACAATGGAAGTGTTATCATGCCAAAATGCAGATAAGGTGCGTTCAGTCCACTAGTCGGATCGACTCTGTCTATGGTGGAAAGACAAGATAATGACGAGCACTGACAAGAAGAACGATCATTGTTTGGAGTAAGGTAGTGGTTCACTCATTGAATTAATATCTTATAAGAAACTATTACTTTCAATGGTAAAACAGCAAAACATAATCCCAAATCAAGTGTTACTTGTCACATACACATGGTTAGCAGTGCGAGTGTAGCGAAATGCTTGTGGTCATTCAAACAAATATTCAACAAATAGACGTTACTTTGCATGGAGATCAAATGAAAATGTTTGTTAATCTGTAGACACAGGGAAGAGCTAAGACATCTTCCAAGTAGCTGGGGGGGATCAGAACAAGTAGCTGGGGGAGGGGGTCACAACAAGTAGCTGGGGGGGATCAGAACAAGTTGCTGGGGAGGTCACAACAAGCAGCTGGGGGGGATCAGAACAAGTAGCTGGGGGAGGGGGGGTCACAACAAGTAGCTGGGGGGGAGGGGGTCACAACAAGTAGCTGGGGGGGATCAGAACAAGTAGCTGGGGGGGTCACAACAAGTAGCTGAGGGGATCATAACAAGTTGCTGGGGGGGGTCACAACAAGTAGCTGGGGGTCACAACAAGTTGCTGGGGGAGGGGGGATCAGAACAAGTAGCTGTGGGGGGTCACAACAAGTAGCTGGGGGGGATCAGAACAAGTAGCTGGGGGGAGGGGGTCACAACAAGTAGCTGGGGGGGAGAGGGGTCACAACAAGTAGCTGGGGGATCAGAACAAGTAGCTGGGGGAGGGGGTCACAACAAGTAGCTGGGGGGAGGGGGTCACAACAAGTAGCTGGGGGGATCAGAACAAGTTGCTGGGGGGGTCACAACAAGTAGCTGGGGAGGTCACAACAGGTAGCTGTGGGGGGGTTCACAACAGGTAGCTGGGGGGGTCACAACAAGTAGCTAGGGGGTCACAACAGGTAGCTGTGGGGGAGTCACAACAAGTAGCGGGGGGTCACAACAAGTAGCTGTAGGGGTCACAACAAGTAGCTGGGGGTCACAACAAGTAGCTAGGGGGTCACAACAAGTAGCTGGGGAGTACAACAAGTAGCTGGGGGAGGTCATAACAAGTAGCTGGGGGTCACAACAAGTAGCTGGGGGAGGTCATAACAAGTAGCTGGGGGTCACAACAAGTAGCTGGGGGGTCACAACAAGTAGCTGGGGGAGGTTATAACAAGTAGCTGGGGGTCACAACAAGTAGCTGGGGGTCACAACAAGTAGCTGGGGGGTCATAACAAGTAGCTGGGGGAGGTTATAACAAGTAGCTGGGGGTCACAACAGGTAGCTGGGGAGGTCATAACAAGTAGCTGGGGGAGGTTATAACAAGTAGCTGGGGGTCACAACAGGTAGCTGGGGGGAGGTCAACAAGTAGCTGGGGGTCACAGCAAGTAGCTGGGGGGGTCATAACAAGCAGCTGGGGGAGGTTATAACAAGTAGCTGGGGGGTCACAACAGGTAGCTGGGGGGGGGTCACAACAAGTAGCTGGGGGGTCACAACAAGTAGCTGGGGGGGGTCACAACAAGTAGCTGGGGGGTCACAACAAGTAGCTGGGGAGGTTATAACAAGTAGCTGGGGGTCACAACAAGTAGCTGGGGGAGGGTTATAACAAGTAGCTGGGGGGTCACAACAAGTAGCTGGGGGGTCATAACAAGTAGCTGGGGGAGGTTATAACAAGTAGCTGGGGGGTCACAACAGGTAGCTGGGGGGTCACAACAAGTAGCTGGGGGTCACAACAAGTAGCTGGGGGAGTCATAACAAGTAGCTGGGGGAGGTTATAACAAGTAGCTGGGGGGTCACAACAGGTAGCTGGGGGGTCACAACAAGTAGCTGGGGGGTCACAACAAGTAGCTGGGGGTCACAACAAGTAGCTGGGGGGTCACAACAAGTAGCTGGGGGAGGTCATAACAAGTAGCTGGGGGGTCACAACAAGTAGCTGGGGGTCACAACAAGTAGCTGGGGAGGTCACAACAAGTAGCTGGGGGGGTCACAACAAGTAGCTGGGGGGTCACAACAAGTAGCTGGGGGGTCACAACAAGTAGCTGGGGGGTCACAACAAGTAGCTGGGGGGGTCACAACAAGTAGCTGGGGGGTCACAACAAGTAGCTGGGGGGTACAACAGGTAGCTGTGGGAGGTCACAACAAGTAGCTGGGTGCAACAAGTAGCCGGGGGGTCACAACAAGTAGCTGGGGGGTCACAACAAGTAGCTGGGGGGGTCATAACAAGTAGCTGGGGGGGTCACAGCAAGTAGCTGGGGGTCACAACAAGTAGCTGGGGGGTCACAACAAGTAGCTGGGGGTCACAACAAGTAGCTGGGGGGTCACAACAAGTAGCTGGGGGG
>NW_027035235.1:0-9966 GCF_034236695.1 Oncorhynchus nerka | reverse complement strand
TACCAGTCTAATAGGATTCTATACCAGTCCTATAGGAATAGATTCATGCCAGCCCAATATGATTCTATACCAATCTAATAGGATTCTATACCACTCTAATAGGGAATAGGATTATATACCCCAGTCCTATACGGGAATGAATTCTATACCAGTCTAATAGGATTCTATACCAGTCTTATAGGGAATAGGATTCTATACCAGTCTAATAGGATTCTATACCAGTCCTATAGGGAATAGGATTCTATACTAGTCTAATAGGATTCTATACCAGTCCTATAGGGAATAGGATTCTATACCAGTCCTATAGGGAAAATGATTCTATACCAGTCTAATAGGATTCTATACCACTCTAATAGGGAATAGGATTATGTACCAGTCCTATAGGGAATAGGATTCTATACCAGTCTAATAGGATTCTATACCAGTCTAACAGGATTCTATACCAGTCTAATAGATTCATATACCAGTCCTATAGGGAATAGGATTCTATACCAGTCTAATAGGATGCTATACCAGTCTTATAGGGAATAGGATTCTATACCAGTCTAATAGGATGCTAAACCAGTCCTATAGGGAATAGGATTCTATACCAGTCTAATAGGATTCTATACCAGTCCAACAGAGTTCTATACCCATTGTAGAGTTACCCTCTGCGGTCCTATAGAGATAGGATTCCAATACCAGTCTAATATGATTCCTATACCAAAATACAATAGGATTCTATACCACTCTAATAGGGAATAGGATTATGTACCAGTCCTATAGAATTAAGTTCTATACCAGTCTAATGGGATTCTATACCAGTCTAATAGGATGCTATAAATAGGATTCTATACAGTCTAATAGATTCTATACCAGTCTATACCGGTCTATAGATTCTATACCAGTCTTAATAGATTCTATACCAGCCTAATAAGTTCTATACCAGTCCTATAGGGAATGGATTCTAAACTAATAGGATTCTAGTCTTAGGGAATAGGATTTTATACCAGTCCTAGGGGAAAAGGATTCTATACCAATCCTATAGGGAAGCTATACCAGTCTAAAGGATGCTATACCAGGTAATAGGGAATCTAATAGGATGCTATACCAGTCTAATAGGATTCTATACCAGTCTAACAGGATTCTATACTGGATGCTATATCTAAGTAGGATGCTATACCAGTCAAATAGGATTCTATACCAGCCCTAATAGGGAATAGGATGCTATACCAGTCTAACAGGATGCTATACCAGTCTAATAGGATTCTATACTAGTCCTATAGAGAATAGGATTCTATACCAGTCTAACAGGATGCTATACCAGTGCTATAGGAATGGATTCTATACCAGTCAAATAGGATGCTATACAGTCTAATAGGATTCTATACCAGTCTAACAGGATTCTATACCAGTCTAATAGGATGCTATGCCAGTCTGTAGGGAATAGGATTCAATACCAGTCTAATATGATGCTATACCAGTCTAATAGGATTCTATACCACTCTAATAGGGAATAGATTATATACCAGTCCTATAGGGAATAGAATTCCCAGTCTAATAGGATTCTATACCGGTCTTATAGGGAATAGATTCTATACCAGTCTAATAGGATGCTATACCAGTCCTATAGGGAATAGATTCTATACTAGTCTAATAGATTCATACCAGTCCTATAGGGAAAAATCCTAGAGGGGAAATGATCCCAGTCTAATAGGATTCTATACCACTCTAATAGGGAATAGGATTATGTACCAGTCCTATAGGGAATAGGATTCTATACCAGTCTAATAGGATTCTATACCAGTCTAACAGGATTCTATACCAGTCTAATAGTATTATATACCAGTCCTATAGGGAATAGGATTCTATACCAGTCTAATAGGATGCTATACCAGTCTTATAGGGAATAGGATTCTATACCAGTCTAATAGGATGCTAAACCAGTCCTATAGGGAATAGGATTCTATACCAGTCTAATAGGATTCTATACCAGTCTAACAGGATTCTATACCAGTCTAATAGGATTCTATACCAGTCCTATAGGGAATAGGATTCAATACCAGTCTAATATGATTCTATACCAATCTAATAGGATTCTATACCACTCTAATAGGGAATAGGATTATGTACCAGTCCTATAGGGAATAGGATTCTATACCAGTCTAATAGGATTCTATACCAGTCTAATAGGATTCTATACCAGTCCTATAGGGAATAGGATTCTATACTAGTCTAATACGATTCTATACCAGTCCTATACCAGTCTAATAGGATTCTATACCAGTCTTATAGGGAATAGGATTCTATACCAGTCTAATAGGATTCTATACCAGTCCTATAGGGAATAGGATTCTATACTAGTCTAATAGGATTCTATACCAGTCCTATAGGGAATAGGATTTTATACCAGTCCTATAGGGAAAAGGATTCTATACCAATCTATATAGGAATAGGATCTATACCACTCTAATAGGGCCTAATGCTATACCAGCTTAATAGGATGCTATACCAGTCTAATAGATGCTATACCAGTCTAATAGGGATTCTATACCAGTCTAATAGATGCTATACCAGTCTAATAGGATGCTATACCAGTCTAATAGATTCTATACCAGTCTAATAGGATGCTATACCAGTCTAATAGGATGCTATACCAGTCTTATAAGGAATAGGATTCTATACCAGTCTAATAGGATTCTATACCAGTCCTATAGGGAATAGGATTCTATACCAGTCTAACAGGATGCTATACCAGTCTAACAGGATGCTATACCAGACTAATAGGATGCTATACCAGTCTTATAGGGAGTAGGATTCTATACCAGTCTAACATGATGCTATACCAGTCTAATAGGATGCTATACCAGTCTAATAGGATGCTATACCAGTCTAATAGGATGCTATACCAGTCTTATAGGGAATATGATTCTATACCAGTCCTATAGGGAATAGGATTCTATACCAGTCTAATAGGATGCTATACCAGTCCTATAGGGAATAGGATTCTATACCAGTCTAATAGGATTCTATACCAGTCTAATAGGATGCTATACCAGTCCTATAGGGAATAGGATTCTATACCAGTCTAATAGGATTCTATACCAGTCTAATAGGATTCTATACCAGTCTAATAGGATTCTATACCAGTCCTATAGGGAATAGGATTCTATACCAGTCTATAGGGTCTAATAGGATTCTATACCAGTCCTATAGGGAATATGATTCTATACCAGTCTAATAGGATTCTATACCAGTCTAATAGGATGCTATACCAGTCTTATAGGGAATATGATTCTATACCAGTCTAAAAGGATGCTATACCAGTCTAACAGGATGCTATACCAGTCTTATAGGGAGTAGGATTCTATACCAGTCAAATAGGATTCTATACCAGCCCTATAGGGAATAGGATGCTATACCAGTCTAATAGGATGCTATACCAGTCTTATAGGGAATAGGATGCTATACCATTCTAATAGGATGCTATACCAGTCTTATAAGGAATAGGATTCTATACCAGTCTAATAGGATTCTATACCAGTCCTATAGGGAATAGGATTCTATACCAGTCTAACAGGATGCTATACCAGTCTAACAGGATGCTATACCAGACTAATAGGATGCTATACCAGTCTTATAGGGAGTAGGATTCTATACCAGTCTAACATGATGCTATACCAGTCTAATAGGATGCTATACCAGTCTAATAGGATGCTATACCAGTCTAATAGGATGCTATACCAGTCTTATAGGGAATATGATTCTATACCAGTCCTATAGGGAATAGGATTCTATACCAGTCTAATAGGATTCTATACCAGTCCTAGGGAAATAGGATTCTATACCAGTCTAATAGGATTCTATACCAGTCTAATAGGATGCTATACCAGTCCTATAGGGAATAGGATTCTATATTTCCAGTCTAATAGGATTCTATACCAGTCTAATAGTTCTATACCAGTCTAATAAGGATTCTATACCAGTCCTATAGGAATAGGATTCTATGCCAGTCTAATAGGTTCTATACCAAGTCTAATAGGATTCTATACCAGTCTAATAGGGAATAGGATTCTATACCAGTCTATAGGGAATAGGATTCTATACCAGTCTAATAGGATGCTATACCAGTCTTATAGGGAATAGGATTCTATACCAGTCTAAAGGATGCTATACCAGTCTATAGGATGCTATATAGGATTCTATACTAGTCAAATAGGATTCTATACCAGTCCTATAGGGAATAGGATTCTATACCAGTCAAATATGATTACCAGTCTAATGGATTCTATACCAGGAAAGGATTCTATACCAGTCATAGGGGAATAGGATTCTATACCAGTCCTTTAAGAATAGGATGCCCACTCTAATAGAATATGATTCTATGACCGTCCTATAGATTCTATACCAGTCTAATAGGATTCTATACCAGTCTAATAGGATGCTATACCAGTCCTATAGGGAATAGGATGCTATTCCAGTCTAATAGAGTCTAATAGGATGCTATACCAGTCCTATAGGGAAAATGATTCTATTCCAGTCTAAAAATAGGATGCTATACCAGTCTAACAGGATGCTAAACCAGTCTTATAGGGAATAGGGTTCTATACCAGTCTACTAGGATGCTATACCGGTCTTATAGGGAATGTGATTCTATGATCAAATAGGATTATATACCAGTCTAATAGGATTCTATACCAGTCCTATAGGTCTAAAGGATTCTATACTACAGTCCTATAGGGAATAGGATGCTATACCACTCTATTAGGAATATGATTCTATGACCGTCCTATGAGAATAATTCTATACCAGTCTAATGGATTCTTTATACCAGTCCTATAGGGAATGGATGCTATTCAGTCTAATAGGAGATAGGATTCTATACCAGGTCTATAGGAAAATGATTCTATACCAGTCCTAAAGGGAATAGGATTCTATACCGGTCTAATAGGATGCTAAACCAGTCTTATAGGAATAGAGGATTCTATACCAGTCTAATAGGGATGCTATACCAGTCTTATAGGGAATATGATTCTATACCAGTCTAAAGGATGCTATACCAGTCTAAATAGGATGCTATACCAGTCCTATAGGAATATGATTCAATACCAGTCTAATATGATTCTATACCACTCTAATAGGAATAGGATTATATACCAGTCCTATAGGGAATAGGATTCAATACCAGTCTAATAGGATTCTATACACTCTAATAGGGAATGTGATTATATACCAGTCCTATGGGAATAGGATTCTATACCAGTCTAATAAGTTCTATACCAGTCCTATAGGGAATAGGATTCTATACTAGTCTAATGAGGATTCAATACCAGTCCTATAGAATAGGATTCTATACCAGTCTATAGGAAAATGATTCTATACCAGTCCTATAGGAATAGGATGCTATACCGCTCTAATAGGGAATATGATTCTATACCCGGTCACATAGGGAATGAAGTTTATATGCCAGTCTAATAGGGAATAGGATTCTATACCAGTCTAGGGAAAATGTTCTATTCAGTCTAACAGGATGCTAAACCAGTCTTATAGGGAATAGGAGTTCTATACCAGTCTAATAGGATGCTATACCAGTCTTATAGGAAATATGATTCTATACCAGTCTAAGGATGCTATACCAGTCTATTAGGATGCTATGCCAGTCCTATAGGGAATAGGATTCTATACCAGTCCTATAGGAAATAGGATTCTATACCAGTCTAATAGGAATTCTATACCAGTCTTATGTGGAATAAGTTCTATACCAGTCTAATAGGATTCTATACCAGTCCTATAAGGGAATAGAGGATTCAGTCTAATATGAAGTTCTATTCCAGTCTAATAGGATTCTATACTAATAGTCTAATGATTCTATACCAGTCCTATAGGAATAAGATTCTATACCAGTCCTATATGGAATATGATTCTATACCAGTCCTATAGGGAATACGATTCTATACCAGTCTAACAGGATTCTATACCAGTCTGATAGGATGCTATACCAGTCTAACAGGATTCTATACCAGTCTAATAGGATTCTATACCAGTCCTATAGGGAATAGGATTCTATACCAGTCTAATGTGATTCTATACCAGTCTAATAGGGAATAGGATGCTATACCAGTCCTATAGGGAATAGGATTCTATACCAGTCTAATAGGATTCTATACCAGTTTTATAGGGAATAGGATTCTATACCAGTCTAATAGGATTCTATGCCAGTCCTATAGGGAATAGGATTCTATACCAGTCTAATAAGATTATATTCCAGTCTAATGGGATTCTATACTGGTCTAATATGATTCTATAACAGTCTAATAGGGAATACGATTCTATACCAGTCCTATATGGAATATGATTCTATACCAGTCCTATAGGGAATAGGATTCTATACCAGTCCTATAGGGAATAGGATTCTATACCAGTCCTATAGGGAATAGGATTCTATACCAGTCCTATAGGGAATAGGATTCTATACCAGTCCTATAGGGAATAGGATTCTATACCAGTCTAATAAGATTCTATACCAGTCCTATAGGGAATAGGATTCTATACCAGTCTAATAGGATTCTATACCAGTCCTAAAGGGAATATGATTCTATACCAGTCTAATAGGATTCTATACCAGTTCTATAGGGAAAATGATTCTATACCAATCCTATAGGGAATAGGATGCTATACCAGTCCTATAGGGAATATGATTATATACCAGTCCTATAGGGAATAAGATGCTATACCAGTCTAATAGGATTCTATACCAGTCTTATAGAGAATAGGATTCTATACCAGTCTAATAGGATTCTATACCAGTCCTATAGGGAAAAGGATTCTATACCAGTCCTTTAGGGAATAGGATGCTATACCACTCTAATAGGGAATATGATTATATGCCAGTCCTATAGGGAATAGGATTCTATACCAGTCCTATAGGAATAGGATGCTATTCCAGTCTAATAGGGAATAGGATTCTATACCAGTCCTATAGGGAAAAGTATTCTATACCAGTCCTAAAGGGAATAGGATTCTATACCAGTCTAATAGGATGCTAAACCAGTCTTATAGGGAATAGGATTCTATACCAGTCTAATAGGATGCTATACCAGTCTTATAGGGAATATGATTCTATACCAGTCTAATAGGATTCTATACCAGTCTAATAGGATTCTATACCACTCTAATAGGGAATAGGATTATATACCAGTCCTATAGGGAATAGGATTCTATACCAGTCTAATAGGATTCTATACCAGTCTAACAGGATTCTATACCAGTCTAATAGGATTCTATACCACTCTAATAGGGAATAGGATTATATACCAGTCCTATAGGGAATAGGATTCTATACCAGTCTAATAGGATTCTATACCAGTCTAACAGGATTCTATACCAGTCCTATAGGGAATAGGATTCTATACCAGTCTAATAGGATTCTATACCAGTCTAATAGGATTCTATACCACTCTAATAGGGAATAGGATTATATACCAGTCCTATAGGGAATAGGATTCTATACCAGTCTAATAGGATTCTATACCAGTCTTATAGGGAATAGGATTCTATACCAGTCTAATAGGATTCTATACCAGTCCTATAGGGAATAGGATTCTATACTAGTCTAATAGGATTCTATACCAGTCCTATAGGGAATAGGATTCTATACCAGTCCTATAGGGAAAAGGATTCTATACCAGTCCTATAGGGAATAGGATGCTATACCACTCTAATAGGGAATATGATTCTATGCCAGTCCTATAGGGAATAGGATTCTATACCAGTCTAATAGGATGCTATACCAGTCCTATAGGGAATAGGATGCTATTCCAGTCTAATAGGGAATAGGATTCTATACCAGTCCTATAGGGAAAATGATTCTATTCCAGTCTAATAGGGAATAGGATTCTATACCAGTCTAACAGGATGCTAAACCAGTCTTATAGGGAATAGGATTCTATACCAGTCTAATAGGATGCTATACCAGTCTTATAGGGAATATGATTCTATACCAGTCTAAAAGGATGCTATACCAGTCTAATAGGATGCTATACCAGTCCTATAGGGAAAAGGATTCTATACCAGTCCTATAGGGAATAGGATGCTATACCACTCTAATAGGGAATATGATTCTATGACCGTCCTATAGGGAATAGGATTCTATACCAGTCTAATAGGATGCTATACCAGTCCTATAGGGAATAGGATGCTATTCCAGTCTAATAGGGAATAGGATTCTATACCAGTCCTATAGGGAAAATGATTCTATACCAGTCCTAAAGGGAATAGGATTCTATACCAGTCTAATAGGATGCTAAACCAGTCTTATAGGGAATAGGATTCTATACCAGTCTAATAGGATGCTATACCAGTCTTATAGGGAATATGATTCTATACCAGTCTAAAAGGATGCTATACCAGTCTAATAGGATGCTATACCAGTCCTATAGGGAATATGATTCAATACCAGTCTAATATGATTCTATACCACTCTAATAGGGAATAGGATTATATACCAGTCCTATAGGGAATAGGATTCAATACCAGTCTAATAGGATTCTATACCACTCTAATAGGGAATATGATTATATACCAGTCCTATAGGGAATAGGATTCTATACCAGTCTAATAGGATTCTATACCAGTCCTATAGGGAATAGGATTCTATACTAGTCTAATAGGATTCAATACCAGTCCTATAGGGAATAGGATTCTATACCAGTCCTATAGGGAAAATGATTCTATACCAGTCCTATAGGGAATAGGATGCTATACCACTCTAATAGGGAATATGATTCTATGCCAGTCCTATAGGGAATAGGATTCTATACCAGTCTAATAGGGAATAGGATTCTATACCAGTCCTATAGGGAAAATGATTCTATTCCAGTCTAACAGGATGCTAAACCAGTCTTATAGGGAATAGGATTCTATACCAGTCTAATAGGATGCTATACCAGTCTTATAGGAAATATGATTCTATACCAGTCTAAAAGGATGCTATACCAGTCTAATAGGATGCTATACCAGTCCTATAGGGAATAGGATTCTATACCAGTCCTATAGGAAATAGGATTCTATACCAGTCTAATAGAATTCTATACCAGTCTTATGTGGAATAGGATTCTATACCAGTCTAATAGGATTCTATACCAGTCCTATAGGGAATAGGATTCAGTCTAATATGATTCTATTCCAGTCTAATGGGATTCTATACTAGTCTAATATGATTCTATACCAGTCCTATAGGGAATAAGATTCTATACCAGTCCTATATGGAATATGATTCTATACCAGTCCTATAGGGAATACGATTCTATACCAGTCTAACAGGATTCTATACCAGTCTGATAGGATGCTATACCAGTCTAACAGGATTCTATACCAGTCTAATAGGATTCTATACCAGTCCTATAGGGAATAGGATTCTATACCAGTCTAATGTGATTCTATACCAGTCTAATAGGGAATAGGATGCTATACCAGTCCTATAGGGAATAGGATTCTATACCAGTCCTAATAGGATCTCTATACCAGTTTTATAGGGAATAGGATTCTATACCAGTCCAATAGGATTCTATGCCAGTCCTATAGGGAATAGGATTCTATACTCAGTCTAATAAGATTATATTCCAGTCTAATGGGATTCTATACTATGGTCCTAATATGATTCTATAACAGTCTAATAGGGAATACGATTCTATACCAGTCCATATGGAATATGATTCTATACCAGTCCTATAGGAATAGGATTCTATACCAGTCCTAGGAATAGGATTCTATACCAGTCCTATAGGAATAGGATTCTATACCAGTCCTATAGGAATAGGATTCTATACCAGTCCTATAGGGAATAGGATTCTATACCAGTCTAATAAGATTCTATACCAGTCCTATAGGAGAATAAGATTCTATACCAGTCTAATAGGATTCTATACCAGTCCTATAAGGGAATATGATTCTATACCAGTCTAATAGGATTCTATACCAGTCCTATAG
>NW_027035234.1:0-9964 GCF_034236695.1 Oncorhynchus nerka | reverse complement strand
ATATTGTTGATCTCTTGGTGCACTATATGTAGTCAAAGTGAGTCTGATTAACATGTTGCATTTTTCACCATATTTAGATAAGAATCTTTGTCACCAAAGAATGTGGAAAAAATTGCATATACTGTAGCTATAATTTGTAGCATAGATTGTTGATGAAATACAAACTAACCTTGCTTACTTATTTCAAAGCGGAGGCACATATTTCAGCCCTTGTGGAAAGCGCGGCAAAGGGCTGACCGATCTTACAGCACCTCCGGGGTGGTATTCTGGTGCACCTATCCATCATGTACTAACCAAGATCCGACCACCGCTAAGCTCCAGGATCAGTGACGATCAGAGGCGACTTCCAGGACAGCAGGCTGATAAGCAGAGAGCCATCTCTTGGTGCACTATATAAAGTCAAAGTGAAGTCTGGTTAACAGCTGTTGCATTTTCACCATTTAGATAAGAATCTTTGTGTCACCTTAAAATTGCATATATCATAGCCATAATTTGTAGCACAGATTGTTGGATGAAATAACCAATCCTGCTTACTTATTTCAAAGTGAGGACATATTTCAGCCTTTAGGGAAAACTAACAAAGAGTTGCCAAATGCTTACAGCACCTGGTATTCCCAGGCGGTCTCCATCCAGTACAACTAGGCTCACCTCGCTTAGGCTTCCTAGATCAGGACGTAGATCAGGCAAGCATCTGAGTGGACAGTGCGTGGCCGTGAAGCTAGGAAACTATCTCTGGTGCACTCACATATAAGTCAGTGAGTCTGATTAACAGCTGTTGCATTTTCACCATTGAGATGAGAATCTTTGTGTCACTCAAAATGTGGAAATCATACATCTGTAGCCATAATTTGTAGCATTAGATTGTTGGATGAAATACAAACCAACCTTGCTTACTTATTTCAGCTTAGGGCACATATTTCAGCCTTGGGAAAACGGACGAAGAGTTGACTAAATGCTTACAGCACCTGGTATTCCCAGGCGGTTCTCCATCCAAGTACTAACCAGGTCTCGACCCTGCTTAGCTTCTGAGATCAGACGAGATCAGGCGTACTCAGGACAGTGTGGCCGTAGTTAGTGAAACTATCTCTTGGTGCACTATATAAAGTCAAAGTGAGTCTGATTATCAGCTGTTGCATTTTCACCATTTAGATAAGAATCTTTGTGTCACTCAAAATTGCATATACTGTAGCCATAATTTGTAGCACATGATTGTTGGATGAAATACAAACTAACCTTGCTTACTTATTTCAAAGCGAGGGCACATATTTCAGCCTTGTGGGAAAAACGGACAAAGAGTTGACAAAATGCTTACAGCACCTGGTATTCCCAGGCGGTCTCCCATCCAAGTACTAACCAGGCCCGACCTCGCTTAGCTTCTAAGATCAGACGAGATCAGGCGTACTCAGGACAGTGTGGTCGTAAGCGAGAAACTATCTCTTGGTGCACTATATAAAGTCAAAGTGAGTCTGATTAACAGCTGTTGCATTTTCACCGTTTAGATGGAAATCTTGTGTCACTCCAAATATGCAGAAAATTCTATAGCCATAATTTGTAGCACAGATTGTTGGATGAATACAACTAACTTTGCTTACTTATTTTAAAGCGAGGGCAATATATTTCTGCTGTCCTCGGGAAAAGCGGATGAAAGAGTTGATAAAATGTTTTGTGCACCTGGTATTAGCTGTCTCCCATCCAGTACTAACCGGCCCGACCCTGCTTAGGCTTCTAGATCAGACGAGATCAGTGCTTCAGACACAGTGTGGCCGTAGAGCGAAAACTATCTCTCTGGTGCACCATGAGCGATAGTGCCTGCAAGTGAGTTCCTGATTTAACAGTTGCTGCATTTTTCACCATTTAGATAAGTGAATCTTTGAAACACTCTAAAATGGACATATCAGAAGCCACATAATTTGTAGCACAGATTGCTGGATGAAATACAAACTAACCTTGCATTACTTATTTCTAAAGCGAGGGCACAGATTTCAGCCTTGTGGGGAAAACGGACAAAGAGTTGATTAAATGTTACAGCACCTGGTATTCTCAGTGCGGTCTCCTATCCAAGTATTAACCAGGCCCGGACCCTGCTTAGCTTCGAGATCAGACGAGATCAGGCGTGACTCAGGACAGTGTGGCCGCAGCGAGACCAACCAGCCCTTGGCGCACTGCATAAAGTCAAAGTGAGTCTGATTAACAGCTGTTGCATTTTCACCATTTAGATAAGAATCTTTTGTGTCACTCAAAATGTGGAAAAATTGCATATACTGTAGCCATAATTTTAGCGTGTTAACAGATTGTTGGCTGAACCACAAACTAACCTTACATGCATTATTTCAGTGTTTAGGGCAACATATTTCAGCCTTGAGTGGAAAAAGCGGACAAAAGAGTTGACAAAAAGTAACACAGCACCTGGCATTTCCCAGGCGTGTACACCTCCATCCAAGCGACGGACAATGGTCCCAATCTAGCCACCCAGAGATCAGGTACGAGATCAGGCGTACTGATTTCGAGATAAAATGCAAGTTGGTGAAACTATCTCTTTAAATTACATGCCGTATGAGTCCTGACTACTGTTGCATTTAAACACTTAGATAACTTTTTGTGTCACCAAAATTGTGTACTGTATTTGAATTTAGGCATGATCATGGATGAAATAAAACAACTTATTTACTTATTCTCAAATAGAAAAATAATATCTAGAAAATGACGGAAGATTGAAATAAAAGCTCTTGCAGCACCTGGTATTCCCAGGCGGTCTCCCATCCAGCACTAACCAGGCCCCGAATTCTGCTGGCCTGGATCAGACTGTAGATCAGGCGACTCAGGACAGTGTGGCCGAAGTGAGAAACCATCCCTTGGTGCACTATATAAGTCAAAGGAGTCTGATTAACAGCTGTTGCATTTTCACCATTTAGATAAGAATCTTTGTGTCACTCAAAATTGCATATACTGTAGCCATAATTTGTAGCACAGATTGTTGGATGAAATACAACTAACCTTTTACTTTATTATTTTCAAAAATGAGGGCATATATTTCAGCCTTGTGGGAAAACGGACAAAGAGTTGACAAATGCGCCACAGCACCTGGTATTCCCAGGCGGTGTCCCATCCAAGTACTAACCAAGCCCGACCGTTTTAGCTTCCGAAAGATCAGACGAGATCAGGCGCACCCAGACTGTAATGTAAGCTAGAAACTATCTCGGCACTATATAAAGTCAAAAGGAGTCTGATTAACAGCTGTTGCATTTTTCACCATTTAGATAAGAATCTTTGTGTCACTCAAAATTGCATATACTGTAGCCATAATTTAGTAGGTACAGATTGTTGGATGAAATAGAAACCAACCTTGGCTACTTATTTCAAAGCGAGGGTAATATCTTGAAGCCCTTTGTGGGAAAAACGGACAAAGAGTCTGAAGGGCCGTTCACAGCACATAATCGATATCTCCCAGGTGTCTCCCATCCAATGTACTCAACCTAGGCCCGACCCTGCTTAGCTTCCTAGATCAGACTTAGACTCAGGCGACTAGACGCACTTGTGTGGTCAGTAAGGAGAAACCATCTCTGGTGCAAAGACGATATAAAAGTCAAAGTGAGTCTCGATAATCGCTGCCAGATTTTCAACCATTTAGAGTAAGAATCTTTGTGTCAATCGCAATGTGGAAAATTCTTGCAGCTTAGGGCACTATCAGTATTAGCATGATTGTTGACGAAATACAAACCAACCCTTGGCTTAATTCTTATTTCGTGCAGCGTTAGGCACATATTTCGAGCCTTGTGGAGTAAACGCACGAAGTAGTTGACAAATGCTTACAGCACCTGGTATTCCCAGGCGGTCTCGATTCCAAGCACTCAACCAGGCCCCACCCCGCTTAGCTTCTGACTGGGATTCAGATCTCCGATCATGACTAGACAGAGTGGCTGTAAGTTTCAGAAACCATCTCTTGTGCACTATATAAAAGTCAAAGCTTGAGTCTGATTAACAGCTGTTGCATTTTCAACCATTTAGATAAGAATCTGTGTCAGTCCACAATGTCAAAATTGCATATACTAAATGCCATAATTTGTAGCACAGATTTGTTGGCTGAACATGCAAACCAACCTTCGCTTACTTATTTCAAAGCGAAAGTGAGGTTATTCCAGCCCTAGTGGGAAAAAACGGCGTACAAGAGTTGGACAGGCCGCTTACAAAGCACCAGGTAGCCCTATGCTTTGGTCTCCGCATCCGGGCAATTTTAACCAGGCCCGACTCCTGCTTAGCTTCCGAGATCAGATCGAGACTGCATGTGACTCAGGACAGTGTGATGCGTGTGAGCGAGACCATCATCCTTGCGTGCACTATATAGTACCGCTAAAGGGAGTCTGATCACATGCACGTATGCCACCACTTAGATAAGAATCTTTGAGTGTCACCTAAATGTCGCAAACACTGCAGCCATAATTTGAAGTGCACATGATGGGATTGGCTGTATTTGTACACAAACCAACCTTGCTTACTTATTTCCGAAGCTTAGTGGCACATATTCCAGCCTTGTGGGGAAAAAAACGACAAAGAGTCGACAAAATGCTTGCAGCACCTGTGTTCCAGCGGTCTCCCATCCAAGTAGTAACTATGTCCGATTCTGCTTGGCTTCTGAGAGATCTAGACTAGATCAGGCGTACTCAGGACAGTGTGACGTGGTGAAACTATCTCTTGGTGCACTCATAAAGTCAAAGTGAGTCTGATTAACAGCTGTTGCATTCACCATTTAGATAAGAATCTTTGTGTACCTAAAATTGCATATACTGTAGCTTACATTGTAGTAATAGATTGTTGGATGAAATACAAACTAACCTTGCTTACTTATTTCAAAGCGAGGTACATATTTCAGCCTTGTGGGAAAAACGACAAAGAGTTGACAAATGCTTACAGCACCTGGTATTCCCAGGCGGTTCTCCCATCAAGTAATAACCAGGTCGACCCTACGTAGCTTCTGAGATCAGATTACAAAGTACTAGACAGTGTGCCGTAAGCAAGAAACTATCTCTGGTGCACTATATAAACAAGTGGAGTCTGATTAACAGCTGTTGCATTTTCACCATTTAGATAAGAATCTTTGTTTCTCAAAATTCATATACTTAGAAGCAATAATTTGAGCATAGATTGTTGGATGAAATACAAACTAACCTATTTCATTTTAAAGCGAGGACATATTTCAGCCTTAGGGAAAACGACAAAGAGTTGACAAATGCTTACAGCACCTGGTATTCCCAGGCGGTCTCCCGTATCCAAGTACTCAACTAGACTCGATCTCGTTTAGCTTCTGAGATCAGACGAGATCAGGCGCATCAGGACAGTGTGGCCGAAGAAACTATCTCTTGAGCACTATATAAAGTCATGAGTCTGATTAACAGTTGCTGCATTTTCACCATTTAGATAAGAATCTTGTGAAGTCACTCAAATGGAAAAACTGCAGCCATAATTTGTAGCACAGATTGTTGGCTGAAATAGAAACTAACCTTGCTTACTTCTTATTTCAAAGCTTTCGAGGGCACATATTTCAGCCTTGTGGGGAAAAAACGACAAAGAGTTGACAAAATGCTTACAGCACCTGGTATTCCCAGGCGGTCTCCCATCCAAGTACCAACCAAGCTCCGACCCTGCTTAGCTTCTGAGATCAGACGAGATCAGGCGTACCAGGACAGGTGGCCGAAGCTAGAAACCATCTCTTGGTGCACTATATAAAGTCAGCAGTCTGATTAATGCTGTTGCATTTTCACCATTTAGATAAGAATCTTTGTGTCACTCAAAATGAATAAATTGCATATACTGTAGCCATAATTTTAGCACAGATTGTTGGATGAAATACAAACTAACCTTGCTTACTTATTTCAAAGCGAAAGGCACATATTTCAGTCTTGTGGGAAAAACCAGACAAAGAGCTGACAAATGCTGACAGCACCTGGTATTCTATGGTCTCCCATCTAAGTACTCAACCATAGGTCCGCACCTGTTAGCTCTGAGATCAGACGAGATCAGTGCGTACTTAGGACAGTGGGCCGTAAGCAGAAACCATCTCTGGTGCACCATATAAAGTCAAAGTGAGTCTGATTAACAGCTGTTGCATTTTCACCATTTAGACAAGAATCTTTGTGTCACCCAAAATGTATATACTATGCCACAGCTTGTAGCACAGATTGTTTGGATGAAATACAAACTAACCTTGCTACTTATTTCAAAGCAGGGAACATATTTCAGCCTTCTGAACAAACGGACAAAGAGTCTGACAAATGCTTACAGTCACCTGGTACCCCATGGTGGTCTCCCATCCAGTACTAACCAGGCCCGATCCTGTTAGCTCTGAGATCAGACGAGATCAGTGCACTCAGGACAGTGTGGTCAGTAGTTGGAAACTATCTCTTGGTGCACTATATAAAGTCAAAGTGAGTCTGATTAACAGCCGTTGCATTTTCACCATTTAGATAAGAATCTTTGAGTCACTCAAAATGTGGAAACATATACTGTAGCCATAATTTGTAGCACAGATTGTTGGATGAAATATAAACTAACCTTGCTTACTTATTTCAAGCGAGGGACATGTTTTGGTCTTGTGGAAAAAACGGACAAAGAGTTGACAAAATGCTTACAGCACCTGGTATTCCCAAGCATGAGTCTCCCACATCCAAGTACTAACCGGGTCTCGACCCTGCTTGGCTTCTGAGATCAGACGAGATCAGGTGTACTCAGGACAGTGTGTCCGTAGTGAAGCATCTCTTGTTGCACTATATAAAGTCAAAGTGAGTCTGATTAACAGTTGTTGCATTTTCACCATTTAGATAAGAATCTTTGTGTCACTCAAAATGTGGAAAAATTGCATACACTGTAGCCATAATTTGTAGGTTGTATTGTTGGATGAATTATAAACTAACCTTGCTTACTTATTTGAAAGCGAGGGCTCATATTTCAGCCTTGTGGGAAAAAACGGACAAAGAAGCGTTGACAAAATGCTTACAATCTTTTCTTTCTGTATCTCATGTCTCATCCAATAGTAACCAGGTCCAATTCTAGCTTCTCTAAGATCAGACGAGATCAAGTACTAGACAGTGTGGCCGTGGTAGAAACCATTCTTTGCCTTCATAAACACTGAGATGGCACTTGTGAAGGTGGTAAATGACATTTTAATGGCATCGGACCGAGGCTCTGCATCTGTCCTCGTGCTCCTAGACCTTAGTGCTGCTTTTGATACCATCGATCACCACATTCTTTTGGAGAGATTGGAAACCCAAATTGGTCTACACGGACATGTTCTGGCCTGGTTTAGATCTTATCTGTCGGAAAGATATCAGTTTGTCTCTGTGAATGGTTTGTCCTCTGACAAATCAACTGTAAATTTCGGTGTTCCTCAAGGTTCTGTTTTAGGACCACTATTGTTTTCACTATATATTTTACCTCTTGGGGATGTTATTCGAAAACATAATGTAAACTTTCACTGCTATGCGGATGACACACAGCTGTACATTTCAATGAAACATGGTGAAGCCCCAAAATTGCCCTCGCTAGAAGCATGTGTTTCAGACATAAGGAAGTGGATGGCTGCAAACTTTCTACTATTAAACTCGGACAAAACAGAGATGCTTGTTCTAGGTCCCAAGAAACAAAGAGATCTTCTGTTGAATCTGACAATTAATCTTAATGGTTGTACAGTCGCCTCAAATAAAACTGTGAAGGACCTCGGCGTTACTCTGGACCCTGATCTCTCTTTGAAGAACATATCAAGACCATTTCGAGGACAGCTTTTTTCCATCTACGTAACATTGCAAAAATCAGAAACTTTCTGTCCAAAAATGATGCAGAAAAATTAATCCATGCTTTTGTCACTTCTAGGTTAGACTACTGCAATGCTCTATTTTCCGGCTACCCGGATAAAGCACTAAATAAACTTCAGTTAGTGCTGAATACGGCTGCTAGAATCCTGACTAGAACCAAAAAATTTGATCATTACTCCAGTGCTAGCCTCTACACTGGCTTCCTGTCAAAGCAAGGGCTGATTTCAGGTTTTACTGCTAACCTACAAAGCATTACATGGGCTTGCTCCTACCTATCTCTCTGATTTGGTCCTGCCGTACATACCTACACGTACGCTACGGTCACAAGACGCAGGCCTCCTAATTGTCCCTAGAATTTCACAAGCAAACAGCTGGAGGCAGGGCTTTCTCCTATAGAGCTCCATTTTTATGGAACGGTCTGCCTACCCATGTCAGAGACGGCAAACTCGGTCTCAACCTTTAAGTCTTTACTGAAGACTCATCTCTTCAGTGGGTCATTGATTGGAGTGTGGTCTGGCCCAGGAGTGGGAAGGTGAACGGAAAGGCTCTGGAGCAACGAATCGCCCTTGCTGTCTCTGCCTGGCAATATTCCCCTCTTTTCCACTTTCAGGATTCTCTGCCTCTACCCTGTTACGGGGCTGAGTCACTGGCTTACTGGGGCTCTCTCATGCCGTCCCTGGGGGAGGTCGTCACCTGGGTGGGTTGATTCACTGTTGTGGTTCGGCCTGTCTGGGTTGGCTGGGCTGAGCTGTATGAGATCTTGTGGGCTATACTCGGCCTTGTCTCTCAGGATGGTAAGTTGGTGGTTGGAAGATATCCCTCTAGTGGTGGGGCTGCTTGGGCAGTGGTGGGTTATATCCTTCCTGTTTGGCCCTGTCCGGGGTGTCCTCGGATGGGGCCACAGTGTCTCCTGACCCCTCCTGTCTCAGCCTCCAGTATTTATGCTGCATTAGTTTATGTGTCGGGGGCTAGGGTCAGTTTGTTATATCTGGAGTACTTCTCCTGTCCTATTCGGTGTCCTGTGTGAATCTAAGTGTGCGTTCTCTAATTCTCTCCTTCTCTCTTTCTTTCTCTCTCTCGGAGGACCTGAGCCCTAGGACCATGCCCCAGGACTACCTGACATGATGACTCCTTGCTGTCCCCAGTCCACCTGGCCATGCTGCTGCTCCAGTTTCAACTGGCCTGGGCCCTAGGACCATGTCCCAGGACTACCTGACATGATGACTCCTTGCTGTCCCCAGTCCACCTGGCCATGCTGCTGCTCCAGTTTCAACTGTTCTGCCTTACTATTATTCAACCATGCTGGTCATTTATGAACATTTGAACATCTTGGCCACGTTCTGTTATAATCTCCACCCGGCACAGCCAGAAGAGGACTGGCCACCCCACATATGCTCTCTCTAATTCTCTCTTTCTTTCTCTCTCTCTGGGAGGACCTGAGCCCTAGGACCGTGCCCCAGGACTACCTGACATGATGACTCCTTGCTGTCCCCAGTCCACCTGACTGTGCTGCTGCTCCAGTTTCAACTGTTCTGCCTTATTATTATTCGACCATGCTGGTCATTTATGAACATTTGAACATCTTGGTCATGTTCTGTTATAATCTCTACCCGGCACAGCCAGAAGAGGACTGGCCACCCCACATAGCCTGGTTCCTCTCTAGGTTTCTTCCTAGGTTTTGGCCTTTCTAGGGAGTTTTTCCTAGCCACCGTGCTTTTACACCTGCATTGTTTGCTGTTTGGGGTTTTAGGCTGGGTTTCTGTACAGCACTTTGAGATATCAGCTGATGAACGCAGGGCTAGGAGAAGCAACTGATTGATTTGATTTGATTTGATTGATCTCTATAATTCGTTGTAAAGTCAAAGTGAGTCTGATTAACAGCTGTTGCATTTTCACCATTTAGATAAGAATCTTTGTGTCACTCAAAATGTGGAAAAAATTGCATATACTGTAGCCATAATTTGTAGTACAGATTGTTGGATGAAATACAAACTAATCTTGCTTACTTATTTCAAAGCGAGGGCACATATTTCAGCCTTGTGGGAAAAAACGGACAAAGAGTTGACAAAATGCTTACAGTACCTGGTATTCCCAGGCGGTCTCCCATCCAAGTACTAACCAGGCCCGACCCTGCTTAGCTTCTGAGATCAGACGTAGATCAG
>NW_027035233.1:0-9960 GCF_034236695.1 Oncorhynchus nerka | reverse complement strand
AAAATCGGACTTCTCACAAAAATGGTCTGTAGCATCCGAGCGGTTTGGGCTACACACTATTATGACCCATCGATGGAAAGATGAGACACAATGGTGTCCTCTCAATCTGCTCTACATCTTGGGACTCGTCTGAAATCGCTACAGCCCGATCTGCCAACTTCTGTCTGTCGCATCGAGGCAGTTTGGGCTACACACTAATGTGACCCCCTCCGTGGAAAGGAGGAGAGACTCTCAGGAGGCATGTTGGTTCTGCTCTAGAAGCCCACAGACCAGCTGAAGAAAATAATGGAAGTATATATGGAGACATGTAATACATGTAAAAATATATATATATAATTAATAAATACCAATATCCTGATCTTTCTCAGATATAGGACATACACTTCAGATCTATTATTCAATGTGTTTCTATGGGCTAATAGCAGTAAGGACTATCTGTTATTCAATGTGTTTCTATGGGCTAATAGCAGTAAGGACTATCTGTTATTCAATGTGTTTCTATTGGCTAATAGCAGTAAGGACTATCTGTTATTCAATGTGTTTCTATGGGCTAATAGCAGTAAGGACTATCTGTTATTCAATGTGTTTCTATGGGCTAATGTAAGGACTATCTGTTATTCAATGTCATTCTATGGGCTAATAGCAGTAAGGACTATCTGTTATTCAATGTGTTTCTATGGGCTAATAGCAGTAAGGACTATCTGTTATTCAATGTGTTTCTATTGGCTAATAGCAGTAAGGACTATCTGTTATTCAATGTGTTTCTATTGGCTAACAGCAGTAAGGACTATCTGTTATTCAATGTGTTTCTATGGGCTAATAGCAGTAAGGACTATCTGTTATTCAATGTGTTTCTATGGGTTAATAGCAGTAAGGACTGTCTGTTATTCACAGTGATTCTATTGGCTAATAGCAGTAAGGACTATCTGTTATTCAATGTGTTTCTATGGGCTAATAGCAGTAAGGACTATCTGTTATTCAATGTGTTTCTATGGGCTAATAGCAGTAAGGACTATCTGTTATTCAATGTGTTTCTAATAGCAGTAAGGACTGTCTGTTATTCAATGTGTTTCTATGGGCTAATAGCAGTAAGGACTATCTGTTATTCAATGTGTTTCTATTGGCTAATAGTAGTAAGGACTGTCTGTTATTCAATGTGTTTCTATTGGCTAATAGCAGTAAGGACTATCTGTTATTCAATGTGTTTCTATGGGCTAATAGCAGTAAGGACTATCTGTTATTCAATGTGTTTCTATTGGCTAATAGCAGTAAGGACTATCTGTTATTCAATGTGTTTCTATGGGCTAATAGCAGTAAGGACTATCTGTTATTCAATGTGTTTCTATGGACTAATAGCAGTCAGGACTATCTGTTATTCAATGTGTTTCTATGGGCTAATAGCAGTAAGGACTATCTGTTATTCAATGTGTTTCTATGGGCTAATAGCAGTAAGGACTATCTGTTATTCAATGTGTTTCTAATAGCAGTAAGGCCTATCTGTTATTCAATGTGTTTCTATGGGCTAATAGCAGTAAGGACTATCTGTTGTTCAATGTGTTTCTATGGGCTAATAGCAGTCAGGACTATCTGTTATTCAATGTGTTTCTATGGGCTAATAGCAGTAAGGACTATCTGTTATTCAATGTGTTTCTATGGGCTAATAGCAGTAAGGACTGTCTGTTATTCAATGTGTTTCTATGGGCTAATAGCAGTAAGGACTGTCTGTTATTCAATGTGTTTCTATGGGCTAATAGCAGTAAGGACTATCTGTTATTCAATGTGTTTCTATGGGCTAACAGCAGTAAGGACTATCTGTTATTCAATGTGTTTCTATGGGCTAATAGCAGTAAGGACTGTCTGTTATTCAATGTGTTTCTAATAGCAGTAAGGACTATCTGTTATTCAATGTGTTTCTATGGGCTAATAGCAGTAAGGACTATCTGTTATTCAATGTGTTTCTATGGGCTAATAGCAGTAAGGACTGTCTGTTATTCAATGTGTTTCTATGGAGCTAATAGCAGTAAGGACTATCTGTTATTCAATGTTTCTATTGGCTAATAGCAGTAAGGACTATCTGTTCAATGTGTTTTCATGGGCTAATAGCAGTAAGGACTATCTGTTATTCAATGTGTTTCTAATAGCAGTAAGGACTATCTGTTCAATGTGTTTCTATGGGCTAATAGCAGTAAGGACTATCTGTTATTCAATGTGTTTCTATTGGCTAATAGCAGTAAGGACTATCTGTTATTCAATGTGTTTCTAATAGCAGTAAGGACTATCTGTTATTCAATGTGTTTCTATGGGCTATGTAGTAAGGCCTATCTGTTATTCAATGTGTTTCTATGGGCTAATAGCAGTAAGGCCTATCTGTTATTCAATGTGTTTCTATGGGCTAATAGCAGTAAGGACTATCTGTTATTCAATGTGTTTCTATTGGCTAATAGCAGTAAGGACTATCTGTTATTCAATGTGTTTCTAATAGCAGTAAGGACTATCTGTTATTCAATGTGTTTCTATGGGCTAATAGCAGTAAGGCCTATCTGTTATTCAATGTGTTTCTATGGGCTAATAGCAGTAAGGCCTATCTGTTATTCAATGTGTTTCTATGGGCTAATAGCAGTAAGGCCTATCTGTTATTCAATGTGTTTCTATGGGCTAATAGCAGTAAGGACTATCTGTTATTCAATGTGTTTCTAATAGCAGTAAGGACTATCTGTTATTCAATGTGTTTCTAATAGCAGTAAGGACTATCTGTTATTCAATGTGGTTTCTTTATGGGCTAATAGCAGTAAGGACTATCTGTTATTCAATGTGTTTCTATGGGCTAATAGCAGTAAGGACTATCTGTTATTCAATGTGTTTCTATGGGCTAATAGCAGTAAGGACTATCTGTTATTCAATGTGTTTCTATGGGCTAATAGCAGTAAGGACAGTCTGTTATTCAATGTGTTTCTAATAGCAGTAAAGGACTATCTGTTATTCAATGTGTTTCTATGGGCTAATAGCAGTAAGGGCTATCTATTTATTCCAATGTGTTTCTATGGACTAATAGCAGTCAGGACTATCTGTTATTCAATGTGTTTCTATGGGCTAATAGCAGTAAGGACTATCTCTTATTCAATGTGTTTCTATGGGCTAATAGCAGTAGGACCTCTGTTATTCAATGTGTTTCTATGGGCTAATAGCAGTAAGGATATCTGTTATTCAATGTGTTTCTAATAGCAGTAGGACTGTCTGTTATTCAATGCTTTCTGTTGGCTAATAGCAGTAAAGGACTATCTGTTATTCAATGTGTTTCTATGGGCTAATAGCAGTAAGGACTATCTGTTATTCAATGTGTTTCTAATAGCAGTAAGGCCTATCTGTTATTCAATGTGTTTCTATTGGCTAATAGCAGTAAGGACTGTCTGTTATTCAATGTGTTTCTATGGGCTAATAGCAGTAAGGACTATCTGTTATTCAATGTGTTTCTATGGGCTAATAGCAGTAAGGACTATCTTTGTTATTCAATGTGTTTCTATGGGCTAATAGCAGTATGAATATCTGTTATTCAATGTGTTTCTATGGGCTAATAGCAGTAAGGACTATCTGTTATTCAATGTGTTTCTATGGGCTAATAGCAGTAAGGACTATCTGTTATTCAATGTGTTTCTATGGGCTAACAGCAGTAAGGACTATCTGTTATTCAATGTGTTTCTATGGGCTAATAGCAGTAAGGACTATCTGTTATTCAATGTGTTTCTAATAGCAGTAAGGACTATCTGTTATTCAATGTGTTTCTATGGGCTAATAGCAGTAAGGACTATCTGTTATTCAATGTGTTTCTATGGGCTAATAGCAGTAAGGACTATCTGTTATTCAATGTGTTTCTATGGGCTAATAGCAGTAAGGACTATCTGTTATTCAATGTGTTTCTATGGGCTAATAGCAGTAAGGACTATCTGTTATTCAATGTGTTTCTAATAGCAGTAAGGACTATCTGTTATTCAATGTGTTTCTATGGGCTAATAGCAGTAAGGACTATCTGTTATTCAATGTGTTTCTATGGGCTAATAGCAGTAAGGACTATCTGTTATTCAATGTGTTTCTATGGGCTAATAGCAGTAAGGACTGTCTGTTATTCAATGTGTTTCTATGGGCTAATAGCAGTAAGGACTATCTGTTATTCAATGTGTTTCTATGGGCTAATAGCAGTAAGGACTATCTGTTATTCAATGTGTTTCTATTGGCTAATAGCAGTAAGGACTATCTGTTATTCAATGTGTTTCTAATAGCAGTAAGGACTATCTGTTATTCAATGTGTTTCTATGGGCTAATAGCAGTAAGGCCTATCTGTTATTCAATGTGTTTCTATGGGCTAATAGCAGTAAGGACTGTCTGTTATTCAATGTGTTTCTATGGGCTAATAGCAGTAAGGACTATCTGTTATTCAATGTGTTTCTATGGGCTAATAGCAGTAAGGACTATCTGTTATTCAATGTGTTTCTATGGGCTAATAGCAGTAAGGACTATCTGTTATTCAATGTGTTTCTATGGGCTAATAGCAGTAAGGACTGTCTGTTATTCAATGTGTTTCTAATAGCAGTAAGGCCTATCTGTTATTCAATGTGTTTCTAATAGCAGTAAGGACTATCTGTTATTCAATGTGTTTCTATTGGCTAATAGCAGTAAGGACTATCTGTTATTCAATGTGTTTCTATTGGCTAATAGCAGTAAGGACTATCTGTTATTCAATGTGTTTCTATGGGCTAATAGCAGTAAGGACTATCTGTTATTCAATGTGTTTCTATGGGCTAATAGCAGTAAGGACTATCTGTTATTCAATGTGTTTCTATGGGCTAATAGCAGTAAGGACTATGTTATTCAATGTGTTTCTAATAGCAGTAAGGACTATCTGTTATTCAATGTGTTTCTATGGGCTAATAGCAGTAAGGACTATCTGTTATTCAATGTGTTTCTAATAGCAGTAAGGACTATCTGTTATTCAATGTGTTTCTATGGGCTAATAGCAGTAAGGACTATCTGTTATTCAATGTGTTTCTAATAGCAGTAAGGACTATCTGTTATTCAATGTGTTTCTATGGGCTAATAGCAGTAAGGCCTATCTGTTATTCAATGTGTTTCTAATAGCAGTAAGGCCTATCTGTTATTCAATGTGTTTTTCATCTTCCAGGAATTGTGTCCAGATCCTTGCTACATGGGGCCGTGATTGGCTGCTGATGAATGGGCCTCAGGATCTCGTCACAGTATCTCTGTGCATTCAAATGGCCATCGACAAAATGCAATTGTGTTCGTTGTCTGTAGCTTATGCCTGCCCATAGCATAACTCAGACGATACCACAGGTGATGAAGCCACCGTGGTTACACGTGGTTTGCGTTTGTGAGGCTGGTTGGATTTACTGCCAAATTCTCTAAAATGACTGGAGGCGGCATATGGTAGAGTAATGAACATTCAATTCTCTGGCAACATCTCTGGTGGACATTCCTGCAGTCAGCATGCCAATTGCACGCTCCCTCAAAACTTGACACATCTGTGGCATTGTGTTGTGTGACAAAACTGCACATTTTAGTGGCCTTTTAATTGTCCCCAGCACAAGGTGCACCTGTGTAATGATCATGCTGTTTAATCAGCTTCTTGATATGCCACACCTGTCAGGTGGATGGATTATCTTGGTAAAGGAGAAATGCTCACTAACAGGGATGTAAACACATATACGCACAACATTATGATGAGCTTTTAGCTTTGACATTTTTGGGATCTTTCAGTTCATGGAACACATGACCAACACTTATTTTAAATTTATTTATACATTTTTTTATTTCACCTTTTATTTAACCAGGTAGGCTAGTTGAGAACAAGTTCAGTTTAAAATAAAGTCATGAACACTTACCACGCCTGCGCTTTGGCCCGATTCTTCCTCATCAGACGACGACACCCTTTACATGGCCAAGATAAAGCAAAGCAGTGCGACAAAAAACAACACAGAGTTACACATGGAAGAAACAAACATACAATAGAAAAGTCATATACAGTGTGTGCAAATTAGGGAGGTAAGGCAATAAATAGGCCATGGTGGCGAAATAATTACAAATATAGCAATTAAACGGTAGAATGTGCAGAAGATGAATGTGGAAGTAGAGATACTGGGGTGCAAAGGAGCAAGATAAATAAATAAATACAGTATGGGATGAGGTAGATTGAATGGGCTATTTACAGATGGGCTATGTACATGTGCAGTGATCTGTGAGCTGCTCTGACAGCTGGTGCTTAAAGTTAGTGAGGGAGATATGAGTCTCTAGCTTCAGTGATTTTTGCAGTTCGTTCCAGACATTGGCAGCTTAATCTTACATGTTTCTCTCAGACCTGTAAATATGATGATAGATTCATGCAATGCTTTTACTATGAAAGAGATCTTCCACCCCCTACTCTTGTCCACGGGGGTCTGTGAACCCACAACCTTCCGCCCGCAGCCCTGTGCGCTATCAAATTCCTGCCATGTCATGCTAACAGCAGGGTTTCACAAACTCGGCCCTGGGGAGAGTGACATCACCCTGTCATCCTTTTCTGCCAAACATCGAAGCAGTGACTCGCTCCTGCAGGCTCCTACAACATCCGTAAGTGGGGCCAGTTTTCCTCACACAGGAAGAGGAACATCCGTAGAGTAGGACGTTTCCTCACACAGGAAGGAGAGACATCCGTAGAGTAGGGCCCCGTTTCCTCACACAGGAAGAGGAACATCCGTGAGAGTAGGGCCGTTTCACTCACACAGGAAGAGGAACATCCGTAGAGTAGTTCCTCACACAGGAAGAGGAACATCCGTGAAATGAGACGTTTTCCTCACACAGGAAGAGGAACATCCGTAGAGTAGGACGTTTTCCTCACAGGAAGCGGAACATCCGTAGAGTAGGATGTTTCCTCACACAGGAAGCGGTGCACCGGTCCTAGTCCAGGTACTTGTCGTCTCCCGTCTGGACTAGCTAAAACACACAACCCCGAGAGCAGAAAATAAACAACGCCCTCCTGTTTAGGGGTAACAGGTAACAATGTCCTGGTATCCTTTAATTTCCTCTGTTCCTCTCAGCCCTTCCAGACACGTGTGTAGCTGGGGAGGATGGCTTGTGATGGGGCAGGGGCAGGGGCAGGGGGAGGGGCAGGGAGAGGGGCAGGGGCATGGGGCAGGGGGAGGGGCAGGGGGAGGGTGAGAACACCAATTGTTTAAAGTGCTCCGTCTCTCTGTTTGAGGGAACAGAACAGAGCAGTCTGACAGATGTGTCAGTCAGCCTCCAAAGAACACAGACATACCCTCAGCTCTACTCTCTACCCTCAGCTCTACTCTCTACCCTCAGCTCTACTCTCTACCCTCAGCTCTACTCTCTACTCTCTACTCTCTACTCTCTACTCTCAGCTCTACTCTCTACTCTCAGCTCTACTCTCTACTCTCTACTCTCTACCCTCAGCTCTACTCTCTACCCTCAGCTCTACTCTCTACTCTCTACTCTCTACTCTACGCTCTACTCTCTACTCTCAGCTCTACTCTCTACTCTCTACTCTCAGCTCTACTCTCTACCCTCAGCTCTACTCTCTACTCTCTACTCTACGCTCTACTCTCTACTCTCTACCCTCAGCTCTACTCTCTACTCTCTACCCTCAGCTCTACTCTCTACTCTCTACCCTCAGCTCTACTCTCTACTCTCTACCCTCAGCTCTACTCTCTACTCTCAGCTCTACTCTCTACTCTCTACTCTCAGCTCTACTCTCTACTCTCAGCTCTACTCTCTACCCTCAGCTCTACTCTCTACCCTCAGCTCTACTCTCTACTCTCTACTCTCTACTCTCAGCTCTACTCTCTACTCTCTACTCTCAGCTCTACTCTCTACCCTCAGCTCTACTCTCTACCCTCAGCTCTACTCTCTACCCTCAGCTCTACTCTCTACTCTCAGCTCTACTCTCTACTCTCTACCCTCAGCTCTACTCTCTACTCTCTACCCTCAGCTCTACTCTCTACTCTCTACCCTCAGCTCTACTCTCTACTCTCTACTCTCTACTCTCTACCCTCAGCTCTACTCTCTACCCTCAGCTCTACTCTCTACTCTCTACTCTCTACCCTCAGCTCTACTCTCTACTCTCTACTCTCAGCTCTACTCTCTACTCTACTCTCTACTCTACTCTCTACCCTCAGCTCTACTCTCTACCCTCAGCTCTACTCTCTACTCTCTACTCTCTACCCTCAGCTCTACTCTCTACTCTCTACCCTCAGCTCTACTCTCTACCCTCAGCTCTACTCTCTACTCTCTACTCTCAGCTCTACTCTCTACTCTCTACCCTCAGCTCTACTCTCTACTCTCTACCCTCAGCTCTACTCTCTACTCTCTACTCTCTACCCTCAGCTCTACTCTCTACCCTCAGCTCTACTCTTTACTCTCTACTCTCAGCTCTACTCTCTACTCTCTACTCTCAGCTCTACTCTCTACTCTCAGCTCTACTCTCTACCCTCAGCTCTACTCTCTACCCTCAGCTCTACTCTCTACCCTCAGCTCTACTCTCTACTCTCTACTCTCAGCTCTACTCTCTACTCTCTACTCTCAGCTCTACTCTCTACCCTCAGCTCTACTCTCTACCCTCAGCTCTACTCTCTACCCTCAGCTCTACTCTCTACCCTCAGCTCTACTCTCTACTCTCAGCTCTACTCTCTACTCTCTACCCTCAGCTCTACTCTCTACTCCCTACCCTCAGCTCTACTCTCTACTCTCTACCCTCAGCTCTACTCTCTACCCTCAGCTCTACTCTCTACTCTCTACTCTCAGCTCTACTCTCTACACCCTACTCTCTACTCTCTACTCTCTACCCTCAGCTCTACTCTCTACTCTCTACTCTCAGCTCTACTCTCTACTCTCAGCTCTACTCTCTACCCTCAGCTCTACTCTCTACCCTCAGCTCTACTCTCTACCCTCAGCTCTACTCTCTACTCTCTACTCTCAGCTCTACTCTCTACTCTCTACTCTCAGCTCTACTCTCTACCCTCAGCTCTACTCTCTACCCTCAGCTCTACTCTCTACCCTCAGCTCTACTCTCTACCCTCAGCTCTACTCTCTACTCTCTACTCTCAGCTCTACTCTCTACTCTCTACCCTCAGCTCTACTCTCTACTCTCTACCCTCAGCTCTACTCTCTACTCTCTACCCTCAGCTCTACTCTCTACCCTCAGCTCTACTCTCTACTCTCTACTCTCAGCTCTACTCTCTACACCCTACTCTCTACTCTCTACTCTCTACCCTCAGCTCTACTCTCTACTCTCTACTCTCAGCTCTACTCTCTACTCTCTACTCTCAGCTCTACTCTCTACTCTACTCTCTACTCTCTACTCTCTACTCTACTCTCTACTCTCTACTCTACTCTCTACTCTACTCTCTACCCTCAGCTCTACTCTCTACTCTCTACTCTCAGCTCTACTCTCTACTCTCTACTCTCTACTCTCTACTCTACTCTCTACTCTCTACTCTCAGCTCTACTCTCTACTCTCTACTCTCAGCTCTACTCTCTACTCTCTACTCTCTACTCTACTCTCTACTCTCTACTCTCTACCCTCAGCTCTACTCTCTACTCTCTACTCTCAGCTCTACTCTCTACTCTCTACTCTCAGCTCTACTCTCTACTCTCTACTCTCTACTCTACTCTCTACTCTCTACTCTCAGCTCTACTCTCTACTCTCTACTCTCAGCTCTACTCTCTACTCTCTACACCCTACTCTCTACTCTCTACTCTCTACTCTCTACCCTCAGCTCTACTCTCTACTCTCTACCCTCAGCTCTACTCTCTACTCTCTACCCTCAGCTCTACTCTCTACCCTCAGCTCTACTCTCTACTCTCTCACTCTCAGCTCTACTCTCTACTCTCTACACCTCTACTCTCTACTCTCTACTCTCTACCCTCAGCTCTACTCTCTACTCTCTACTCTCTACT
>NW_027035232.1:0-9955 GCF_034236695.1 Oncorhynchus nerka | reverse complement strand
CTTGTGTTGTGGTCTTCCGTAGCTTGTAGTTTAGTCTTCCGTAGCTTGTAGTTTAGTCTTCCGTAGCTTGTAGTTTAGTCTTCCGTAGCTTGTAGTTTAGTCTTCCGTAGCTTGTGTTGTGGTATTCCGTAGCTTGTGTTGTGGTGTTCCGTAGCTTCCTGTTTCACTGAGGGTTTAATAATGAGGTAACAGACATGTAAAATCCATTTCACATCCATCGCCATGGCGAAATCACCATGGCGAAATCACCATGGCGAAAGGCCCTTGGATTGGAACCAAGCCATTTGAGACAAAAAAATAGAGCTCTTTGGCCACACACAACAGGGGGTGGGATTGCCATTGAAAGAGCCATGCATATTAAACACTATGCAGAAAAAGTACCTCATACCTACTACTGTAAAATATATTTTCATGTTATAGGGATGTTTTGATTCCACTGATCCTGGGTCAAGGGTCAACGGAACCATGAACTCAAAATCAGCCCAAAAACTCATCCTCATCCAGGAGGCTGAAACATAGCCGCAAGTGGATCTTCCAACAAGAAAACAACTATCTAGCCACCTAGCACTGTTGTTTGGTTAGCGGTGTTTCAGTAGCACAGCCACCTAGCACTGTAGTTTGGTTAGCAGTGTTTCAGTAGTACAGCCAGCTAGCACTGTTGTTTGGTTAGCAGTGTTTCAGTAGTACAGCCACCTAGCACTGTTGTTTGGTTAGCAGTGTTTCAGTAGTACAGCCACCTAGTGCTGTTGTTTGGTTAGCAGTGTTTCAGTAGTACAGCCAGCTAGTGCTGTTGTCTGGTTAGCAGTGTTTCAGTAGTACAGCCACCTAGTGCTGTTGTTTGGTTAGCGGTGTTTCAGTAGTACAGCCACCTAGCTCTGTTGTTTGGTTAGCGGTGTTTCAGTAGTACAGCCACCTAGCGCTGTTGTTTGGTTAGAGGTTAGCGGTGTTTCAGTAGTACAGCCACCTAGCTCTGTTGTTTGGTTAGCGGTGTTTCAGTAGTACAGCCACCTAGCACTGCTGTTGTTTGGTTAGCAGTGTTTCAGTAGTACAGCCACCTAGCGCTGTAGTTTGGTTAGCAGTGTTTCTGTAGTACAGCCACCTAGCGCTGTAGTTTGGTTAGCAGTGTTTCTGTAGTACAGCCACCTAGCTCTGCTGTTGTTTGGTTAGCAGTGTTTCAGTAGTACAGCCACCTAGCACTGCTGTTGTTTGGTTAGCAGTGTTTCTGTAGTACAGCCACCTAGCACTGTTGTTTGGTTAGCAGTGTTCAGTAGCACAGCCACCTAGCACTGTAGTTTGGTTAGCAGTGTTTCTGTAGTACAGCCACCTAGCGCTGTAGTTTGGTTAGCAGTGTTTCAGTAGTACAGCCACCTAGCACTGTAGTTTGGTTAGCAGTGTTTCTGTAGTACAGCCACCTAGCTCTGTTGTTTGGTTAGCGGTGTTTCAGTAGTACAGCCACCTAGCACTGTTGTTTGGTTAGCAGTGTTTCAGTAGTACAGCCACCTAGCTCTGTTGTTTGGTTAGCAGTGTTTCAGTAGTACAGCCACCTAGCGCTGTTGTTTGGTTAGAGGTTAGCGGTGTTTCAGTAGTACAGCCACCTAGCTCTGTTGTTTGGTTAGCGGTGTTTCAGTAGTACAGCCACCTAGCTCTGTTGTTTGGTTAGCGGTGTTTCAGTAGTACAGCCACCTAGCGCTGTTGTTTGGTTAGAGGTTAGCGGTGTTTCAGTAGTACAGCCACCTAGCTCTGTTGTTTGGTGAGCGGTGTTTCAGTAGTACAGCCACCTAGCGCTGTTGTTTGGTTAGCGGTGTTTCAGTAGTACAGCCACCTAGCACTGCTGTTGTTTGGTTAGCAGTGTTTCAGTAGTACAGCCACCTAGCTCTGTTGTTTGGTTAGAGGTTAGCAGTGTTTCAGTAGTACAGCCACCTAGCTCTGTTGTTTGGTTAGCAGTGTTTCTGTAGTACAGCCACCTAGTGCTGTTGTTTGGTTAGCGGTGTTTCAGCAGTACAGCCACCTAGCTCTGTTGTTTGGTTAGCAGTGTTTCAGTAGTACAGCCACCTAGCTCTGTTGTTTGGTTAGCAGTGTTTCAGTAGTACAGCCACCTAGCGCTGTTGTTTGGTTAGCGGTGTTTCAGTAGTACAGCCACCTAGCTCTGTTGTTTGGTTAGCGGTGTTTCAGTAGTACAGCCACCTAGCTCTGTTGTTTGGTTAGCGGTGTTTCAGTAGTACAGCCACCTAGCGCTGTTGTTTGGTTAGAGGTTAGCGGTGTTTCAGTAGTACAGCCACCTAGCTCTGTTGTTTGGTGAGCGGTGTTTCAGTAGTACAGCCACCTAGCTCTGTTGTTTGGTTAGCGGTGTTTCAGTAGTACAGCCACCTAGCACTGCTGTTGTTTGGTTAGCAGTGTTTCAGTAGTACAGCCACCTAGCTCTGTTGTTTGGTTAGAGGTTAGCAGTGTTTCAGTAGTACAGCCACCTAGCTCTGTTGTTTGGTTAGCAGTGTTTCTGTAGTACAGCCACCTAGTGCTGTTGTTTGGTTAGCGGTGTTTCAGCAGTACAGCCACCTAGCTCTGTTGTTTGGTTAGCAGTGTTTCTGTAGTACAGCCACCTAGCCCTGTTGTTTGGTTAGCAGTGTTTCTGTAGTACAGCCACCTAGCCCTGTTATTTGGTTAGCAGTGTTTCAGTAGTACAGCCACCTAGCACTGCTGTTGTTTGGTTAGCAGTGTTTCTGTAGTACAGCCACCTAGCACTGTTGTTTGGTTAGCAGTGTTTCTGTAGTACAGCCACCTAGTGCTGTTGTTTGGTTAGCAGTGTTTCAGTAGCACAGCCACCTAGCACTGTAGTTTGGTTAGCAGTGTTTCTGTAGTACAGCCACCTAGCGCTGTAGTTTGGTTAGCAGTGTTTCAGTAGCACAGCCACCTAGCACTGTAGTTTGGTTAGCGGTGTTTCAGTAGTATAGCCACCTAGCACTGTAGTTTGGTTAGCAGTGTTTCTGTAGTACAGCCACCTAGCTCTGTTGTTTGGTTAGCGGTGTTTCAGTAGTACAGCCACCTAGCACTGCTGTTGTTTGGTTAGCAGTGTTTCAGTAGTACAGCCACCTAGCTCTGTTGTTTGGTTAGAGGTTAGCAGTGTTTCAGTAGTACAGCCACCTAGCTCTGTTGTTTGGTTAGCAGTGTTTCTGTAGTACAGCCACCTAGCACTGTTGTTTGGTTAGCAGTGTTTCTGTAGTACAGCCACCTAGTGCTGTTGTTTGGTTAGCAGTGTTTCAGTAGCACAGCCACCTAGCACTGTAGTTTGGTTAGCAGTGTTTCTGTAGTACAGCCACCTAGCGCTGTAGTTTGGTTAGCAGTGTTTCAGTAGCACAGCCACCTAGCAGTGTAGTTTGGTTAGCGGTGTTTCAGTAGTACAGCTACCTAGCACTGTAGTTTGGTTAGCAGTGTTTCTGTAGTACAGCCACCTAGCTCTGTTGTTTGGTTAGCGGTGTTTCAGTAGTACAGCCACCTAGCACTGTTGTTTGGTTAGCAGTGTTTCAGTAGTACAGCCACCTAGCGCTGTTGTTTGGTTAGCAGTGTTTCAGTAGTACAGCCACCTAGCGCTGTAGTTTGGTTAGCAGTGTTTCTGTAGTACAGCCACCTAGCACTGTTGTTTGGTTAGCTGTCTTTCAGTAGTACAGCCACCTAGCTCTGTTGTTTGGTTAGAGGTTAGCAGTGTTTCAGTAGTATAGCCACCTAGCTCTGTTGTTTGGTTAGCAGTGTTTCTGTAGTACAGCCACCTAGTGCTGTTGTTTGGTTAGCGGTGTTTCAGCAGTACAGCCACCTAGCTCTGTTGTTTGGTTAGCAGTGTTTCAGTAGTACAGCCACCTAGCCCTGTTATTTGGTTAGCAGTGTTTCAGTAGTACAGCCACGTAGCACTGCTGTTGTTTGGTTAGCAGTGTTTCTGTAGTACAGCCACCTAGCACTGTTGTTTGGTTAGCAGTGTTTCAGTAGTACAGCCACCTAGCACTGCTGTTGTTTGGTTAGCAGTGTTTCTGTAGTACAGCCACCTAGCACTGTTGTTTGGTTAGCAGTGTTTCTGTAGTACAGCCACCTAGTGCTGTTGTTTGGTTAGCAGTGTTTCAGTAGCACAGCCACCTAGCACTGTAGTTTGGTTAGCAGTGTTTCTGTAGTACAGCCACCTAGCGCTGTAGTTTGGTTAGCAGTGTTTCAGTAGCACAGCCACCTAGCAGTGTTGTTTGGTTAGCAGTGTTTCAGTAGTACAGCCACCTAGCGCTGTTGTTTGGTTAGCAGTGTTTCAGTAGTACAGCCACCTAGCGCTGTAGTTTGGTTAGCAGTGTTTCTGTAGTACAGCCACCTAGCACTGTTGTTTGGTTAGCTGTCTTTCAGTAGTACAGCCACCTAGCTCTGTTGTTTGGTTAGAGGTTAGCAGTGTTTCAGTAGTATAGCCACCTAGCTCTGTTGTTTGGTTAGCAGTGTTTCTGTAGTACAGCCACCTAGTGCTGTTGTTTGGTTAGCGGTGTTTCAGCAGTACAGCCACCTAGCTCTGTTGTTTGGTTAGCAGTGTTTCAGTAGTACAGCCACCTAGCACTGTTGTTTGGTTAGCAGTGTTTCTGTAGTACAGCCACCTAGCCCTGTTGTTTGGTTAGCAGTGTTTCAGTAGTACAGCCACCTAGCACTGCTGTTGTTTGGTTAGCAGTGTTTCAGTAGTACAGCCACCTAGCTCTGTTGTTTGGTTAGCAGTGTTTCAGTAGTACAGCCACCTAGCACTGCTGTTGTTTGGTTAGCAGTGTTTCAGTAGTACAGCCACCTAGCACTGCTGTTGTTTGGTTAGCAGTGTTTCTGTAGTACAGCCACCTAGCACTGTTGTTTGGTTAGCAGTGTTTCTGTAGTACAGCCACCTAGTGCTGTTGTTTGGCTAGCAGTGTTTCAGTAGCACAGCCACCTAGCACTGTAGTTTGGTTAGCAGTGTTTCTGTAGTACAGCCACCTAGCGCTGTAGTTTGGTTAGCAGTGTTTCAGTAGCACAGCCACCTAGCACTGTAGTTTGGTTAGCGGTGTTTCAGTAGTACAGCCACCTAGCACTGTAGTTTGGTTAGCGGTGTTTCAGTAGTACAGCCACCTAGCTCTGTTGTTTGGTTAGCGGTGTTTCAGTAGTACAGCCACCTAGCACTGTTGTTTGGTTAGCGGTGTTTCTGTAGTACAGCCACCTAGCTCTGTTGTTTGGTTAGCGGTGTTTCAGTAGTACAGCCACCTAGCCCTGTTGTTTGGTTAGCGGTGTTTCAGTTGAGTCTCTGTTCTACTGTAACCCTCTCCTCCAGTCTCTAATGAGTCCCTGTTCTACTGTAACCCTCTCCTCCAGTCTCTAATGAGTCCCTGTTCTACTGTAATCCTCTCCTCCAGTCTCTAATGAGTCCCTGTTCTACTGTAACCCTCTCCTCCAGGCTCTAAAGGCCTTGAGTCCCTGTTCTACTGTAATCCTCTCCTCCAGTCTCTAAAGGCCTTGAGTCCCTGTTCTACTGTAACCCTCTCCTCCAGTCTCTAAAGGCCTTGAGTCCCTGTTCTACTGTAACCCTCTCCTCCAGTCTATAAAGGCCTTGAGTCTCTGTTCTACTGTAACCCTCTCCTCCAGTCTCTAAAGGCCTTGAGTCCCTGTTCTACTGTAACCCTCTCCTCCAGTCTCTAAAGGCCTTGAGTCCCTGTTCTACTGTAACCCTCTCCTCCAGTCTCTAAAGGCCTTGAGTCCCTGTTCTACTGTAATCCTCTCCTCCAGTCTCTAAAGGCCTTGAGTCCCTGTTCTACTGTAATCCTCTCCTCCAGTCTCTAAAGGCCTTGGATCCCTGTTCTACTGTAACCCTCTCCTCCAGTCTCTAAAGGCCTTGATCCCTGTTCTACTGTAACCCTCTCCTCCAGTCTCTAAAGGCCTTGAGTCCCTGTTCTACTGTAATCCTCTCCTCCTGTATCTATGGTCTCTAAAGGCCCTGAGTCCCTGTTCTACTGTATTCCTCTCCTCCAGTCTCTAAAGGCCTTGAGTCCCTGTTCTACTGTAACCCTCTCCTCCAGTCTCTAAAGGCTTTGAGTCTCTGTTCTACTGTAATCCTCTCCTCCAGTCTCTAAAAGCCCTGAGTCCCTGTTCTACTGTAATCCTCTCCTCCAGTCTCTAAAGGCCTTGAGTCCCTGTTCTACTGTAATCCTCTCCTCCAGTCTCTAAAGGCCTTGAGTCTCTGTTCTACTGTAACCCTCTCCTCCAGTCTCGAAAGGCCTTGATCCCTGTTCTACTGTAATCCTCTCCTCCAGTCTCTAAATGCCTTGAGTCTCTGTTCTACTGTAATCCTCTCCTCCAGTCTCTAAAGGCCTTGAGTCTCTGTTCTACTGTAACCCTCTCCTCCAGTCTCTAAAGGCCTTGATCCCTGTTCTACTGTAATCCTCTCCTCCAGTCTCTAAAGGCCTTGAGTCCCTGTTCTACTGTAATCCTCTCCTCCAGTCTCTAAAGGCCTTGGATCCCTGTTCTACTGTAACCCTCTCCTCCAGTCTCTAAAGGCCTTGATCCCTGTTCTACTGTAACCCTCTCCTCCAGTCTCTAAAGGCCTTGAGTCCCTGTTCTACTGTAATCCTCTCCTCCTGTATCTATGGTCTCTAAAGGCCCTGAGTCCCTGTTCTACTGTATTCCTCTCCTCCAGTCTCTAAAGGCCTTGAGTCCCTGTTCTACTGTAACCCTCTCCTCCAGTCTCTAAAGGCTTTGAGTCTCTGTTCTACTGTAATCCTCTCCTCCAGTCTCTAAATGCCTTGAGTCTCTGTTCTACTGTAATCCTCTCCTCCAGTCTCTAAAGGCCTTGAGTCTCTGTTCTACTGTAACCCTCTCCTCCAGTCTCTAAAGGCCTTGATCCCTGTTCTACTGTAATCCTCTCCTCCAGTCTCTAAAGGCCTTGAGTCCCTATTCTACTGTAATCCTCTCCTCCAGTCTCTAAAGGCCTTGGATCCCTGTTCTACTGTAACCCTCTCCTCCAGTCTCTAAAGGCCTTGATCCCTGTTCTACTGTAACCCTCTCCTCCAGTCTCTAAAGGCCTTGAGTCCCTGTTCTACTGTAATCCTCTCCTCCTGTATCTATGGTCTCTAAAGGCCCTGAGTCCCTGTTCTACTGTATTCCTCTCCTCCAGTCTCTAAAGGCCTTGGATCCCTGTTCTACTGTAACCCTCTCCTCCAGTCTCTAAAGGCCTTGATCCCTGTTCTACTGTAACCCTCTCCTCCAGTCTCTAAAGGCCTTGAGTCCCTGTTCTACTGTAATCCTCTCCTCCTGTATCTATGGTCTCTAAAGGCCCTGAGTCCCTGTTCTACTGTATGCCTCTCCTCCAGTCTCTAAAGGCCTTGAGTCCCTGTTCTACTGTAACCCTCTCCTCCAGTCTCTAAAGGCTTTGAGTCTCTGTTCTACTGTAATCCTCTCCTCCAGTCTCTAAAAGCCCTGAGTCCCTGTTCTACTGTAATCCTCTCCTCCTGTATCTATGGTCTCTAAAGGCCATGAGTCCCTGTTCTACTGTAATGCTCTCCTCTGGTCTCTAAAGGCCTTGAGTCCCTGTTCTACTGTAACCCTCTCCTCCAGTCTCTAAAGACCTTCAGTCCCTATTCTACTGTAACCCTCTCCTCCAGTCTCTAAAGGCCTTGAGTCCCTGTTCTACTGTAACCCTCTCCTCCAGTCTCTAAAGGCCTTGAGTCCCTGTTCTACTGTAATCCTCTCCTCCTGTATCTATGGTCTCTAAAGGCCCTGAGTCCCTGTTCTACTGTAATCCTCTCCTCCAGTCTCTAAAGGCCTTGAGTCCCTGTTCTACTGTAATCCTCTCCTCCAGTCTCTAAATGCCTTGAGTCCCTGTTCTACTGTAACCCTCTCCTCCAGTCTCTAAAGGCCTTGAGTCCCTGTTCTACTGTAATCCTCTCCTCCAGTCTCTAAAGGCCTTGGATCCCTGTTCTACTGTAACCCTCTCCTCCAGTCTCTAAAGGCCTTGAGTCTTTGTTCTACTTTAATCCTCTCCTCCACTCTCTAAATACCTTGAGTCCCTGTTCTACTGTAATCCTCTCCTCCAGTCTCTAAAGGCATTGAGTCCATGTTCTACTGTAACCCTCTCCTCCAGTCTCTAAAGGCCTTGAGTCCCTGTTCTACTGTAACCCTCTCCTCCAGTCTCTAAAAGCCCTGAGTCCCTGTTCTACTGTAACCCTCTCCTCCAGTCTCTAAAGGCCTTGAGTCCCTGTTCTACTGTAACCCTCTCCTCCAGTCTCTAAAGGCCTTGAGTCCCTGTTCTACTGTAAACCTCTCCTCCAGTCTCTAAAGGCCTTGAGTCCCTGTTCTACTGTAACCCTCTCGTCCAGTCTCTAAAGGCCTTGAGTCCCTGTTCTACTGTAACCCTCTCCTCCAGTCTCTAAAGGCCTTGAGTCCCTGTTCTACTGTAATCCTCTCCTCCAGTCTCTAAAGGCCTTGAGTCCCTGTTCTACTGTAATCCTCTCCTCCTGTATCTATGGTCTCTAAAGGCCCTGAGTCCCTGTTCTACTGTAATCCTCTCCTCCAGTCTCTAAAGGCCTTGAGTCGCTGTTCTACTGTAACCCTCTCCTCCAGTCTCTAAAGGCTTTGAGTCTCTGTTCTACTGTAATCCTCTCCTCCAGTCTCTAAAAGCCCTGAATCCCTGTTCTACTGTAATCCTCTCCTCCAGTCTCGAAAGGCCTTGATCCCTGTTCTACTGTAATCCTCTCCTCCAGTCTCTAAAGGCCTTGAGTACCTGTTCTACTGTAATCCTCTCCTCCAGTCTCTAAAAGCCCTGAGTCCCTGTTCTACTGTAATCCTCTCCTCCAGTCTCTAAAGGACTTGAGTCTCTGTTCTACTGTAACCCTCTCCTCCAGTCTCTAAAGGCCTTGAGTCCCTGTTCTACTGTAATCCTCTCCTCCTGTATCTATGGTCTCTAAAGGCCTTGAGTCCCTGTTCTACTGTAATCCTCTCCTCCAGTCTCTAAAGGCCTTGAGTCCCTGTTCTACTGTAACCCTCTCCTCCAGTCTCTAAAGGCTTTGAGTCTCTGTTCTACTGTAATCCTCTCCTCCAGTCTCTAAATGCCTTGAGTCTCTGTTCTACTGTAATCCTCTCCTCCAGTCTCTAAAGGCCTTGAGTCTCTGTTCTACTGTAACCCTCTCCTCCAGTCTCTAAAGGCCTTGATCCCTGTTCTACTGTAATCCTCTCCTCCAGTCTCTAAATGCCTTGAGTCTCTGTTCTACTGTAATCCTCTCCTCCAGTCTCTAAAGGCCTTGAGTCCCTGTTCTACTGTAATCCTCTCCTCCAGTCTCTAAAGGCCTTGAGTCCCTGTTCTACTGTAACCCTCTCCTCCAGTCTCTAAAGGCTTTGAGTCTCTGTTCTACTGTAATCCTCTCCTCCAGTCTCTAAAGGCCTTGAGTACCTGTTCTACTGTAATCCTCTCCTCCAGTCTCTAAAGGCATTGAGTCCCTGTTCTACTGTAATCCTCTCCTCCAGTCTCTAAAGGCCTTGAGTCCCTGTTCTACTGTAATCCTCTCCTCCAGTCTCTAAAGGCCTTGAGTCCCTGTTCTACTGTAACCCTCTCCTCCTGTATCTATGGTCTCTAAAGGCCTTGAGTCCCTGTTCTACTGTAACCCTCTCCTCCAGTCTCTAAAGGCTTTGAGTCTCTGTTCTACTGTAATCCTCTCCTCCAGTCTCTAAAAGCCCTGAGTCCCTGTTCTACTGTAATCCTCTCCTCCAGTCTCTAAAGGACTTGAGTCTCTGTTCTACTGTAACCCTCTCCTCCAGTCTCTAAAGGCCTTGAGTCCCTGTTCTACTGTAATCCTCTCCTCCTGTATCTATGGTCTCTAAAGGCCATGAGTCCCTGTTCTACTGTAATCCTCTCCTCCAGTCTCTAAATGCCTTGAGTCTCTGTTCTACTGTCTCTAAAGGCCTTGAGTCCCTGTTCTACTGTAATCCTCTCCTCTCC
>NW_027035231.1:0-9954 GCF_034236695.1 Oncorhynchus nerka | reverse complement strand
TCTGGCAGGAACCAGCCACCAGCCCTCCAACCCTGCAGGAACCAGCCACCAGCCTTCCAGTCCTACAGGAACCAGCCACCAGCCCTCCAGTCCTACAGGAACCAGCCACCAGCCCTCCAGTCTGGCAGTAACCAGCCACCAGCCATCCAGTCTGGCAGGAACCAGCCACCAGCCCTCCAGTCCTGCAGGAACCAGCCACCAGCCTTCCAGTCCTGCAGGAACCAGCCACCAGCCTTCCAGTCCTACAGGAACCAGCCACCAGCCACCAGCCCTGAAGGAACCAGCCACCAGCCCTCCAGTCCTGCAGGAGCCAGCCACCAGCCCTCCAGTCCTGCAGGAACCAGCCACCAGCCCTCCAGTCCTCCAGGAACCAGCCCTACCGTCCTGAAGGAACCAGCCACCAGCCTTCCAGTCCTACAGGAACCAGCCACCAGCCACCAGCCCTGCAGGAACCAGCTACCAGCCCTGCAGGAACCAGCCACCAGCCCTCCAGTCCTCCAGGAACCAGCCCTCCCATCCTGAAGGAACCAGCCACCAGCCCTGCAGGAACCAGCCACTAGCCCTCCAGGCCCTGCAGGAGCCAGCCACAAGCCCTCCAGTCCTGAAGGGAACCAGCCACTAGCCCTCCAGCCCTGGGAGGAACCAGCCACCAGCCTCCAGTCCTGAAGGAACCAGCCACCAGCCCTCCAGGAGCCAGCCACCAGCCCTCCAGGAGCCAGCCACCAGCCCTCCAGGAGCCAGTCACCAGCCCTCCAGGAGCCAGCCACCAGCCCTCCAGGAGCCAGCCACCAGCCCTCCAGGAGCCAGCCACCAGCCCTCCAGTCCTCCAGGAGCCAGCCACCAGCCCTGAAGGAACCAGCCACCAGCCCTCCAGGAGCCAGCCACCAGCCCTCCAGCCCAGAAGGAGCCAGCCATCAGCCCTCCAGTCCTGCAGGAACCAGCCACCAGCCCTCCAGGAGGCAGCCACCAGCCCTCCAGGAGGCAGCCACCAGCCCTCCAGGAGGCAGCCACCAGCCCTCCAGGAGGCAGCCACCAGCCCTCCAGTCCAGAAAGAACCAGCCACCAGCCCTCCAGGAGCCATCCACCACCCTCCAGTCCAGAAGGAACCAGCCACCAGCCCTCCAGTCCAGAAGGGACCAGCCACCAGCCCTCCAGTCCAGAAGGAACCAGCCACCAGCCCACTCAGGGAGCCAGCCACCAGCCCTCCAGGAGCCAGCCACCAGCCCTCCAGTCCTGAAGGAACCAGCCATCAGCCCTCCAGTCCTCCAGGAGCCAGCCACCAGCCCTCCAGGAGCCAGCCACCAGCCCAGAAGGAGCCAGCCACCAGCCCTGAAGGAACCAGCCACCAGCCCTCCAGGAACCAGCCACCAGCCCTCCAGGAACCAGCCACCAGCCCTCCAGGAGGCAGCCACCAGCCCTCCAGGAGGCAGCCGCCAGCCCTCCAGGAGGCAGCCGCCAGCCCTCCAGGAGCCAGCCGCCAGCCCTCCAGTCCAGAAGGAACCAGCCACCAGCCCTCCAGTCCTGAAGGAACCAGCCATCAGCCCTCCAGTCCTGAAGGAACCAGCCATCAGCCCTCCAGTCCTGAAGGAACCAGCCATCAGCCCTCCAGTCGCCAGCCACCAGCCCTCCAGGAGCCAGCCACCAGCCCTCCAGGAGCCAGCCACCAGCCCTCCAGCCCAGAAGGAACCAGCCACCAGCCCTCCAGTCCTGAAGGAACCAGCCACCAGCCCTCCAGTCCTGAAGGAACCAGCCACCAGCCCTCCAGTCCTGAAGGAACCAGCCATCAGCCCTCCAGTCCTGAAGGAACCAGCCACCAGCCCTCCAGTCCTGAAGGAACCAGCCATCAGCCCTCCAGTCCTCCAGGAGCCAGCCACCAGCCCTGAAGGAACCAGCCACCAGCCCTGCAGGAACCAGCCACCAGCCCTCCAGTCCTCCAGGAACCAGCCAGCAACCCTCCAGGAACCAGCCACCAGCCCTCCAGCCCTGCAGGAACCAGCCACCAGCCACCAGCCCTGCAGTCCTGCAGGAGCCAGCCATCAGCCCTCTTGGAACCAGCCACCAGCCCTCCAGTCCTCTTGGAACCAGCCACCAGCCCTCCAGTCCTGCAGGAACCAGCCACCAGCCTTCCAGTCCTGCAGGAACCAGCCACCAGCCTTCCAGTCCTACAGGAACCAGCCACCAGCCCTGAAGGAACCAGCCACCAGCCCTCCAGTCCTGCAGGAGCCAGCCACCAGCCCTCCAGTCCTGCAGGAACCAGCCACCAGCCCTCCAGTCCTCCAGGAACCCTACCGCCCTGAAGGAACCAGTTCCTCCTACAGGAAGGAACCAGCCACCAGCCCTCCAGGGAACCAGCCCTCCAGTCCTAGTCAGGAACCAGCCACCAGCCACCAGCCCTGCAGGAACCAGCTACCAGCCCTGCAGGAACCAGCCACCAGCCCTCCAGTCCTCCAGGAACCAGCCCTCCCATCCTGAAGGAACCAGCCACCAGCCCTGCAGGAACCAGCCACTAGCCCTCCAGCCCTGCAGGAGCCAGCCACAAGCCCTCCAGTCCTGAAGGAACCAGCCACTAGCCCTCCAGCCCTGGAGGAACCAGCCACCAGCCCTCCAGTCCTGAAGGAACCAGCCACCAGCCCTCCAGGAGCCAGCCACCAGCCCTCCAGGAGCCAGCCACCAGCCCTCCAGGAGCCAGTCACCAGCCCTCCAGGAGCCAGCCACCAGCCCTCCAGGAGCCAGCCACCAGCCCTCCAGGAGCCAGCCACCAGCCCTCCAGTCCTCCAGGAGCCAGCCACCAGCCCTGCAGTCCTGCAGGAGCCAGCCATCAGCCCTCTTGGAACCAGCCACCAGCCCTCCAGTCCTCTTGGAACCAGCCACCAGCCCTCCAGTCCTGCAGGAACCAGCCACCAGCCTTCCAGTCCTGCCAGGAACCAGCCACCAGCCTCCAGTCCCCAGTCCTGGGAACCAGCCACCAGCCCTGAAGGAACCAGCCACCAGCCACTCAGTCCTGCAGAAATCCAGCCACCAGCCAGCCAGGAACCAGCCCTCCAGTCCTGCAGGAACCAGCCACCAGCCCTCCAGTCCTCCAGAACCAGCCCTACCGTCCTGAAGGAACCAGCCACCAGCCTTCCAGTCCTACAGGAACCAGCCACCAGCCACCAGCCCTGCAGGAACCAGCTACCAGCCCTGCAGGAACCAGCCACCAGCCCTCCAGTCCTCCAGAACCAGCCCTCCCATCCTGAAGGAACCAGCCACCAGCCCTGCAGGAACCAGCCACCTAGCCCCTCCAGCCCTGCAGGAGCCAGCCACAAGCCCCAGTCCTGAAGGAACCAGCCACTAGCCCTCCAGCCCTGGAGGAACCAGCCACCAGCCCTCCAGTCCTGAAGGGAACCAGCCACCAGCCCTCCAGGAGCCAGCCACCAGCCCTCCAGGAGCCAGCCACCAGCCCTCCAGGAGCCAGTCACCAGCCCTCCAGGAGCCAGCCACCAGCCCTCCAGGAGCCAGCCACCGTGCACTCCAGGAGCCAGCCACCAGCCTCCAGTCCTCCAGGAGCCAGCCACCAGCCCTGAAGGAACCAGCCACCAGCCCTCCAGGAGCCAGGCACCAGCCCTCCAGCCCAGAAGGAGCCAGCCATCAGCCCTCCAGTCCTGCAGGAACCAGCCACCAGCCTCCAGGGCAGCCACCAGCCCTCCAGGAGGCAGCCACCAGCCCTCCAGGAGCCAGCCACCAGCCCTCCAGTCCAGAAAGAACCAGCCACCAGCCCTCCAGGAGCCATCCACCACCCTCCAGTCCAGAAGGAACCAGCCACCAGCCCTCCAGTCCAGAAGGAACCAGCCACCAGCCCTCCAGGAGCCAGCCACCAGCCCTCCAGGAGCCAGCCACCAGCCCTCCAGTCCTGAAGGAACCAGCCATCAGCCTCCAGTCCTCCAGGAGCCAGCCACCAGCCTCCAGGAGCCAGCCGCCACCAGCCCTCCAGCCCAGAAGGAGCCAGCCACCAGCCCTGGAAGGAACCAGCCACCAGCCCTCCAGGAACCAGCCACCAGCCCTCCAGGAACCAGCCACCAGCCCTCCAGGAGGCAGCCACCAGCCTCCAGGAGGCAGCCGCCAGCCCAGGAGGCAGCCGCCAGCCCTCCAGGAGCCAGCCAGCCCCTCCAGTCCAGAAGGAAACCAGCCACCAGCCCTCCAGTCCCTGAAAGGAACCAGCCATCAGCCCTCCAGTCCTGAAGGAACCAGCCATCAGCCCTCCAGTCCTGAAGGAACCAGCCATCAGCCCTCCAGTCGCCAGCCACCAGCCCTCCAGGAGCCAGCCACCAGCCCTCCAGCCCAGAAGGAATTCAGCCACCAGCCCTCCAGTCCTGAAGGAAACTAGCCACCAGCCCTCCAGTCCTGGAAGGAACCAGCCACCAGCCCTCCAGTCCTGAAGGAACCAGCCATCAGCCCTCCAGTCCTGAAGGAACAGCCACCAGCCCTCCAGTCCTGAAGGAACCAGCCATCAGCCCCTCCAGTCCTCCAGGAGCCAGCCACCAGCCCTGAAGAACCAGCCACCAGCCCTGCAGAACCAGCCACCAGCCCTCCAGTCCTCCAGGAACCAGCCACCAACCCTCCAGGAACCAGCCACAGCCCTCCAGCCCCTGCAGGAACCAGCCACCAGCCACCAGCCCTGCAGTCCTGCAGGAGCCAGCCATCAGCCCTCTTGGAACCAGCCACCAGCCCTCCAGTCCTCTTGGAACCAGCCACCAGACCTCCAGTCCTCTTGAACCAGCCACCAGCCCTCCAGTCCTCCAGAACCAGCCACCAGCCCTTCCAGTCCTGCAGGAACCAGCCACCAGCCCTCCACCAGCAGGAACCAGCCACCAGCCCTCCAGACCAGCAGAACCAGCCACCAGCCCTCCACCAGCAGGTGTCTCCAGTGTACCACTGGTATGTCCACACCGTAAGCTTGCTGAGGCCAAATGGCATCACTGGGAGTTCACACCATCCCTTCTGGCATCATATCAGGCACAAAATAGGGAATTGGACATGATAGATGTTTTCTTGGATTGTCCATAATATTGCTTGTGTGAACATTTAAACATTCCCAAACTGCAGCATAACTGAATGTTCCAAAATAAAAATGGGGTAATGTTGAATCTGTGCTGCATTTCCTACTGCTCCCGACAAAAAGAACATGTAAACACAAGCCTCTTAAAACAGCCTTATCTCTGACCCTCCTGCCTCTATAGAGACTATAATCTGGTCAATGTCCAAGGCGAAGAGAGTTCAACAAGACAAGATGTGTAGAGAGCTGCAGAGCCCAGCTCGCCTTTTGCGTCTTCTTTAATAGATCAACTATCAGCTACACAGAGATACAGACACAGCAGTACAACTCTTTAGAGAAGCCATGAAAGCTCCAGGCTGTCCTATCCCCCATTTAGTTAACTCCTTTTGACCCTCTGGGCTCCGGTCCCCTATACCGGGGAGTAGGAGTCATTTCTGGGACGCACACTCCAGAGTTCCAGCAAAACAAATGTCACAAAAGAAGCTGACACCCCAGAGAGTTGTCGAGCACTGAGGGGAGAGCCTTTGTAGATCCTCAGGGTTCGGTTCGCAGGATGTTGTTCGTGTTCTCTCTATCACAGACAATAACTCATGAGCATCCCCAGTCTCATTCCTCTGTTTCCCCTTTATCTCTATGTCTCTCTCTCTCTCTGTCTCTCTCTGTCTCTCCCCCATATCTCTCTCTCGCCTCGCTCCCCACCTCCATCTCTCTCCCTCCATCTCTCCCTCTCCCCACCATCTCTCTCCCTCCCTCTCTCCCTCCCTCCATCTCTCTCTTTCCCTCCTCCCATCTCTCTCTCTCTCTCCTCCATCTCACTCTCTCTCTCTCTCCTCCATCTCGCTCTCTCATCCATCTCGCTCTCTCTCTCCTCCATCTCTCTCTCTTTTCCCTCCTCCATCTCTCTCTCTCTCTCCTCCATCTCGCTCTCTCTCTCCCCTCCTCCATCTCTCTCTCTCTTTCCCTCTCCATCTCTCTCTCTCTCTCCTCCTCCATCTCAGCTCTCTCTCTCCTCCATCTCCTCTCTCTCTCTCCCTCCATTTCTCTCTCTCTACGGAGTGGTGAAGACGCCTTGGACAGCCAGCTGACTCACGCCAGCCTGTGGAGAGACACAGTGAATTGCAGAGACAGACGCTGCACCGGGGACAGAGGGGAGTTTTGGCATGAGATGAGTTTGGCATGAGATGAGGAGAGACACAGAGGACACGCCATGAGATGAGGAGAGACACACAGAGGACACAGCCATGAGATGAGATGAGGAGAGACACAGAGGACACGCCATGAGATGAGGAGAGACACAGAGGACACGCCATGAGATGAGATGACACAGAGGACACGCCATGAGATGGGGAGAGACACAGAGACACGCCATGGGATGAGGAGAGACACAGAGGACACGCCATGAGATGAGGAGGGCACAGAGGGGACACGCCATGAGATCACAGAGATGAGGAGACACAGAGGGACCCGCCATGAGATGACACAGAGGGACACGCCATGAGCCATGAGGAGAGACACAGAGGACACGCATGAGATGAGGGAGAGACACGAGGACACGCCATGAGATGAGGAGACACAGAGGACATGCCATGGATGAGAGAGACACAGAGGACACGCCATGAGATGAGGAGAGACACAGAGGACACGCCATGAGATGAGGGAGAGACACAGAGGACACGCACAGAGGACACGCCATGAGATGAGGAGAGACACAGAGGACACGCCATGAGATGTCTTCTCTTCTGGAGAAACACAGTCCTCCTTTGATATGGCAGCATGATGGACTTTCTTACAGAAGTAACAGTCGATCCTCTTAAATCCTGTCTTTATGATTCCGGCTGCCTTCAGTACCTCTCACAGACATCCAGTAAAATCTCTCTGATTCTCCTGCTAAACTTTTCCTTTTTCGAGAGGGACAATCACATTGATAAAATCACAGAACACCGTTTTTGGGGTCAAATCCCTTACAGAGCCCCGGGAATGGTAATGGGATTTTATTGCTTTTCAAAGAGCTTGTGATTTTAGAAACAAGTGGAGGTTTAGATAGAGGCTTAGAGAGAACCTGGACAAGCTGCAGGGAAACTATTGCGGGGAAGTAAGCAGTATATATCATCTGGAGAAACCAAATCGAGCTGATGACTGAGGGTACGCCCAGCTGTTCTCCGGGTTTGACCGGGCAAATCATTGTAAATAAGAATTTGTTCTTAACTGACTTTGCCTAGTTAGATAAATGTTAACTGACTTGCCTAGTTAATTAAAGGTTCACTGTAAAAAATAATAAGTAAATAATTTAAAAAATGGTGTGTCAGTTTGATACCAGCAGAGCCCCTCTATAAAAAGGTGAAGTAATGTCAGTTTGATACCAGCAGAGCCCCTCTATAACAAGGTGAAGTAATGTCAGTTTGATACCAGCAGAGCCCCTCTATAACAAGGTGAAGGTAATGTCAGTTTGATACCAGCAGAGCCCCTCTATAACAAGGTGAAGTAATGCTGTTTGATACCATAGAGCCCTCTATAACAAGGTGAAGTAATGTCAGTTTGATACCAGCAGAGCCTCTATAACAAGGTGATAATGCCCTTGGCCCCTCTAGAAGTAATGTCAGTTTGATACCAGCAGAGCCTCTATAACAAAGGGCTGAAGTAATGTCAGTTTGATACTCAGCAGAGCCCCTCTATAACAAGGTGAAGTAATGTCAGTTTGATACCAGCAGAGCCCCTCTATAACAAGGTGGCTGGAGAAGTAATGTCAGTTTGATACCAGCAGAGCCCCTCTATAACAAGGTGGCTGGAGAAGTAATGTCAGTTTGATACCAGCAGAGCCCTCTCTAAGTAATGCAAGGTGGCTGGTGGTTGGAGAAGTAATGTCAGTTTGATACCAGCAGAGCCCTCTATAACAAGGTGAAGTAATGTCAGTTTGATACCAGCAGAGCCCTCTATAACAAGGTGGCTGGAGAAGTAATGTCAGTTGATACCAGCAGAGCCCTCTATAACAAGGCGGTAGAGTAATGCCAGTTTGATACCAGCAGAGGCCTCTATAACAAGGTGAAGTAATGCTTGATAACAGAGAGCATTCTTACATAACAGTAAGTGTCAGTTTGATACCAGCAGAGCCCCTCTATAACAAGGTGAAGTAATGTCAGTTTGATACCAGCAGAGCCCCTCTATAACAAGGTGGCTGGAGAAGTAATGTCAGTTTGATACCAGCAGAGCCCCTCTATAACAAGGTGGCTGGAGAGAGCCCCTAAACAAGGTGAAGTAATGTCAGTTTGATACCAGCAGAGCCCTCTATAACAAGGTGAGAAGTAATGTGTCAGTTTGATACCAGCAGAGCCCTCTGTGAAGTAATGTCACTGATACCAGCAGAGCCCCTATAACAAGGTGGCTGGAAGTAATGTCAGTTTGATACCAGCAGAGCCCCTCTATAACAAGGTGGCTGGAGAAGTAATGTCAGTTTGATACCAGCAGAGCCCCTCTATAACAAGGTGGTTTGATACTGGAGAGCCTCTATAACAAGGTGAATAATGTCGGTTGATACCAGCAGAACCTCTATAACAAGCCCCTCTATAACAAGGTGGCTGGAGGTAATGGCTGGAGAAGGTAATAATGTCAGTTTGATACCAGCAGAGCCCTCTATAACAAGGTGAAGTAATGTCAGTTTGATACCAGCAGAGCCCCTCTATAACAAGGTGGCTGGAGAAGTAATGTGTCAGTTTGATACCAGCAGAGCCCCTCTATAACAAGGGAAGTGAGAGCCCTCTATAACAAGTAATGTCAGTTTGATACCAGCAGAGCCCCTCTAAGTAATGTCAGTTTGATACTTGTAACAAGGTGGCTGGAGAAGTAATGTCAGTTTGATACCAGCAGAGCCCCTCTATAACAAGGTGGCTGGAGAAGTAATGCCCAGTTTGATACTCAGCAGAGCCTCTATAACAAGGTGGCTGGAGAAGTAATGTCAGTTTGTAACAGCAGAGCCCCTCTATAACAAGGTGGCTGGAAGTAATGTCAGTTTGATACCCAGAACCCCTCTATAACAAGGTGGCTGGAGAAGTAATGTCAGTTTGATACCAGCAGAACCCTATAATGGGTAGCTGAGGAAGTAATGTCAGTTTGATACCAGTAGAGCCCTATAAATAAGGTGGCTGGAGAAGTAATGTCAGTTTGATACCAGCAGAGCCTCTATAACAAGGTGGCTGGTGAAGTAATGTCAGTTTGATACCAGCAGAGCCCCTCTATAACAAGGGGTGAAGTAATGTCAGTTTGATACCAGCAGAGCCCTCTATAACAAGGTGGCTGGAGAAGTAATGTCAGTTTGATACCAGCAGAGCCCTCTATAACAAGGTGGCTGGGAGAAGTAATGTCAGTTTGATACCAGCAGAGCCTCTATAACAAGGTGAAGTAATGTCAGTTTGATACTAGCAGAGCCCCTCTATAACAAGGTGGCTGGAGAAGTAATGTCAGTTTGATACCAGCAGAGCCCCTCTATAACAAGGTGAAGTAATGTCAGTTTGATACCAGCAGAGCCCCTCTATAACAAGGTGGCTGGAAGTAATGTCAGTTTGATACCAGCAGAGCCCCTCTATAACAAGGTGGCTGGGAAGTAATGTCAGTTTGATACCAGCAGAGCCCCTCTATAACAAGGTGGCTGGAGAAGTAATGTCAGTTTGATACCAGCAGAGCCCCTCTATAACAAGGGGCTGGAAGTAATGTCAGTTTGATACCAGCAGAGCCCCTCTATAACAAGGTGGCTGGAGAAGTAATGTCAGTTTGATACCAGCAGAGCCCCTCTATAACAAGGTGTGGAGAAGTAATGTCAGTTTGATACCAGCAGAGCCCCTCTATAACAAGGTGGCTGGAGAAGTAATGTCAGTTTGATACCAGCAGAGCCCTCTATAACAAGGTGGCTGGAGAAGTAATGTCAGTTTGAT